>NC_084817.1:5730620-6030620 GCF_963583255.1 Pyrus communis
AAGAGGATAAACACTCTATCATAGATTGACCAACTGATCTAACACGCATTTTTCAGATTAATTATTTCAATTCAAATGCTTGTTGGGAAATTTGAAACCCATAAAATGAAACAGAAAATTACCTAAACCGAGAGCAATATTGGACCACAACACTATCATAAATCATCATGTCATATGGACCACCTTGTACGGTCGATGGCATTGGGCGCATGGTTTGGGCAAGAAATAATGGAGTTTGTTTTATTTTGCATATCTTCCATTAAAACAACAAATTAAGAACAACCATAGCCAAAGGCAGAGCAGGATTGCAGAGCTGTCTTCACTCCCTCCCTCTGGACTATATAAAATTGTACGTTTGGCATTTCATGAGATAGTGACTTGTTAAGGAGCCAGCCCAGCAAAGGCCATTGGATACCAATCCTGCGGTTTGTGTCGTATCCAACTGGCTATCTACTGCTTCTGCTACAACTGCAAGACTGCAACAAAACCAGGGATAAAGATCGATGGCAAATTTAAACCGTCCGGTTGGATATACTTGGGAGGGATAAAACATAGAATCAGGACACCATTAACCGCTCACGAGTCGAATGTGCATTCTTCTTCTAAATTCATCTGCAAAATATTCATGGATTTCAATGTCCAATGTCTCGTCTCTCATATCTGTAATAATTTATGGAACAATGGGTCCACTGCTTGCATGCACTTTCGAATCTAGATTAGGGTTCTAGTGGCGGTATGATGACTGAAACAGTTCATTTTCAAGAACATTAATTTAAAATATAGAAATTTTAAGTTGATAGTGTGCGTAGGGCTGGAAAAAAATCCCAAAAATCCCAAACCAAACCGAAAAAATCCCGATCCCAAACCAAAAAAATCTCAAACCAAAATTCCCGAAAATTTCGGTATGTCATCCCGAACCAAACCGAAATTTTCGGTATGGGATTCGGGATTACATCTCCATTTTTTCGGTATTCCCATACCGAATAGAAATAAATATTATATATATATATTATTTTTTAATTATAAGAGAATTATTTTTTAATTAATGGTATTGGTAGCCACTAGTGTGATTAATCTTTGTCTCAACTAAATAACTAATGTTTGTTTGTTCAATTTGTTTGTTTCTATATTCCAGTTGTCTCAACTAATGTGATTAATCTTTGGATATTAGTTTCCTGCATACCTAGCCACTAGTGTGATTAATCTTTGGATATTAGTTTCCTGCATACCTAGCCACTAGTGTGATTAATATGTGGATATTAGTTTCCTGCATACCTAGGCAAATCAAGGAAACAAAGGAGCAAAGACCATTATGCATGCATGAACATATCAGTATACATATATTGTATATATATACACGGACAAGGTGGGTACAGGGCATGCAATTAGTTGAGCTCAATTTTTTTTCTTTTGTTTTCGAGTACACAATATAGTTGTTCTTTCAGACATGGGCGCCGTCAAAATTTTCATTTAATTACAACTATGTGGAGGAGGAATCAAAGTTGGAATGTGGGGTGAGATGGCATTAGCCCAAAAACTTTGTGCACAAATGGGTAGTGGGTAGATTGAAACTTAATTTTAGCCCAAAAACATAATATGTCAAATTTTAGCCCAAAAACATAATATGTCAAATTTTAGTCCAAAAGCCCAAAAACATTTCGGGATTCCCGATTTGTCCCGAAATCCCGAAATTATTTCGGGATTCCCGAAAATTGGGATTCCCGAAAATTTGGTTTGGGATTGGTATTGAATTTGGGATTCCCAAAAATTTCGGTTTGGGAATCGGGACAAGGGTTTCGGTATGGGATCCCATACCGAACCACCCCTAAGTGTGCGTGCATTGGATAGTTGACCATGCACACATAATTTGCACTTTCATCAATAATTGAAAGTTATGTACGCATAAATATGAGATTATTAATAATAAAATTTTTACAATAATGTTGTTCGTATCACATTCTTAAGAACCTTTTGTGGCAATAAATGGTGGTAAGAGATTGATCAATAACATTTATAAAATTCTTAATCATTAACTATTTGATTAATATTGTGATAATCCAATGTTTAATCGAAATATTGCATTTTAATTGATTTCAAATTTGGTTGAATTTTGTCATAGATAATCTTCAACAAAATACGTGACTCATATAGTTAACCTCAACAGACGTGCTTGGTTTAGTAGGTAGAGAATCATAGATCATGCTGGATAATAAGCATCGAAGGTATTGGTGTGATTAAAGTGTCTCATTGTTGATTGGAAAGGAGAAGGTAGTAACTACACAAGAGAACATAACTGGCATTCCTCATTAATAAGTAGTGTGTTGGTGGAGTGTGATTGAATTTGTCGCATTTTTTTCTCACAGCCCTCAAGTAATGGTAGTGCTCATTACATTATTTATGATCTTTGAATGAGTTTAAATTTTGAGATTTGTATTTAACCACTACACATTTTCGACACAAATCTAGAAATTTAAATTCATCTAATGGTGTTTTTTTCTTTTCTTTTTTTTTTGAATGAAATCTAACGGTATTAAATAGAGTGGTGAATATCGCCACCACTTGAGGGTGGTGAGCAAAAATATTCCCTCTAAAACTGTCTCTTGGGATTAATTCTAACCCAATTATACTTTACGACGCGTTTGTGTTATTAGTGTTTTGAATCAAGGACAATGTTTTCACCGTTTCCATAATTCTAAACATAATTGAGGGTCTCCAATCTCCATAGTTATAATTCAGTATCCACTCAGAAAATAATTAGTCCTCACATTGAATGCCAATCGAATAATTACACGATCATAGGAACTGATTGAAATTGCTAGCCCTTTGGTTGATCTCAACAACTGTTCTCCAAATGATTCGCAACCTAATGAACCTGCATGCATGGCAAAATTAATTAGCATGAACAATATAGAACAATAAAAAACGTTTTAAATATTCATCATTAAATTTTACAACCTAATTTGATATGATTGTTGGATCATGTTTATACGGTACGTACGCAATCTTTTCTTTTGTGTTTAGAATTATTGTTTACGTGACTTTCCATTTTATGAGACGTACGTATCATATTATAGGGTAAGTACTTATCAAGTTCTTGGAGTTCGCCTTTGTTGGAATTGAACTCTAAAGCTCAATTCTAATTGATTTACATAGTTGTGATCGAGATAAATAAGAGTTTGGGTTGTATATGGTTAGCTATTTTTTGTGCCACAAGTAATATTGATGACTGGTTTTAATTACTAAGGCCGTAAGGGATTCTTGTAAGGAAAGTAATCCTATGGACTTTAGTATTCTAGTTATAGGCTCATTAGGGTTTCTTGAATCCGTTGGTGGGTAGGATTGAGCATTGGATAAGGAAGAGGTTCCCATGCCTGCTATTATAATCACAAACCCTAGAACTCCCCATCAGTTCGTGACCAAGGAGCAGAGATCCATAGAAGAACCTTCACCTACCCTATCCTCGTGTACGTGTTCCCTTATGGTGTTTTAATAAGCATGAAAAAAATGTTACATATATAGTATTTACTGAGTATGCATGCAACAATATACCATATGTAAATTGAATCTCGATAAAGTATAATGTTGCATGTAGTATATTTACTAATTGCGTACTTAACAAAGTAAACATATATACGAGGAGCTTGCAAATTGTTAATCTGGATGTTGAATATCTGATTAAGGGAAAAGAAAAGAAAAGGGTGAACTTTGAAGAGTTCAAAGATGGCATGCAGCAGCATCGGCCATAAAAGAAGCGATGTTATACCTCTGGAACCCATCTCTCTCTCTCTCTCTCTCTCTCTCTCTCTCTCTCTCTCTCTCTCTCTGGACATTTATCAACAATTCATATCTTATCATTGTCTTTCTTCCTTTTTCTTTTTTAGGTTGAAATACGCTACAGTCTTTGCCCTAAAAGCAAACCAAAGTGTAAGGAACAACAAAGACATCTCATACAAAATCAAAAGATATTGTTCCCTGATTTCAGCAATCTCCCACCCCCACCCCACCCCTTCACCTTTTCTTGCTTTTTCTACCCAAGTTCTTTTGGTTATGTAAAATTATTTCTTTTTAATCTTCTTCTAAGTGATAATCCCTCCCCTTTATGTTGATAATCCGGCTTAATTCTCCACTTTCTTTTTTGGTTCCTCTTTCCCATAATTCCCACCTTTCATGCACTACACTTGCACATCTCTCAATGTCAAAGATTTTTCAGTATAACTGGAATAAGACTATACATCACATGTCATTATACAACTTAAAGAAAGTTTTTTTTTTTCCCCTAAGTGTTCCTCCAATTACATAATAGCATGTGACATATCATCCTATGTTCCAATCACACTAAAAAAATCTATTCTTCTACAACATTCATTTAAAATTTTGTATCTTTCATATTTTATAATACTCCGACAATCGCGGTGCATGAGCAAATCAACAGATTTAATTATTCAATTGTGCCTAAGCAAAGCTTAAACACTAAGCATGCAATTTTTCTCAAAAGGGAGAAGTAAGTAGAAAGCACATGCAGTGCTTATTGTGAGTATGAGTAATGCTAAGGTGACTAAATTTACAAATTAAATTATGTGTCACCAATAAGAATAAACACGCTTATCAACGTTTAAGTAATAAATCAATCAACTTTCATGTCCTTTAGTTTTCGAAAATCTTTCCGAATTTAGTCTTGCTAACATTACTAGCTTACTATGAGTGTCTTTTGTGCATTATCGACAATTAATTAGTGAGATCAATTGGTAAATTCAATTCTTAACTACAAGTGGCAGTAATCTAATGAACAAACACAAGATTAGGATAGAACTTAAAAAAACATTAAGTAAGTGGATATTAATATTTAGGTACAACGGTCATATATAAATCTAAGTTAACTAAAGGGTTTGAGGAAAATATATGTATATATATGACCATATTGTAGATGAAGTACAAAGGTCTTCACTTGTTTGGTGGGGGGTGCTACTACATGTCCCCTTTGTTCTTTGGAAATATTGAAGGATCCCTCATAGGGCAATGTTTGACATTTCTTTTGATTATCAGAAAGCGTTTCTAACAGTATTTGACATAAATAACTACAATTGTTACTAAACAATAAAAACACACCATCGTGTTTTAAGAAATTACACAGATCATCAAGCACTTCGAACTACATTTCTAGAAAGCATTTGTTTTGCTAGCTAGTAAAAACTTTCTTGTGCTTCTATTAAGAGCGCTCGGAGCAAAAGTTTACACAAAAGAGTTTTACACGTAGGCATTTTCATACGAGCACTTAGTCCCTATGCGCTTTAAAGTAATTATATCAAGATTGAAGCTAAAATATAGCATAAATGCTAAATAGGCAACAAAACTAGTCAATAGGTGTGCATTGAAACACGATGTGGACGGCGTATCTGCAGATTTGGGTGGTTTACAACTGTTGGTCTTTGTTCCAGTCGTTAGGGCAAAATTTCAAACCCCAAGTCATACAAGATTTTAGCTCATCCATCGAGGTCAAACCTTATTTAGAACACCAAAAATACTATTGGCCGACAACATGTTTAACTAGGAATTGGATCCGGGACATTAATGTTTAGAACCTAAAAATCAATTCATTTGAGTCGCTTATTGGTGTGTATAAAAAATCAAGGCCATTGATTTTATGTGATAAATCATACAAGTAAGTTAATAAAGACCGTTGAATTGAATTTGTACGGCCCAGATGAATTGATTCATAAACTTCAAACACTAAAGTTCGGAAGGGATCCAATTCCCTCTAACTAGATGCATTCAAACGTCAGATTTTTTTAATGTGTAAGAAGCTCGGTCCGATATATCAAATGTAATAATATGATTGTAAATTTAGAAGAAAAAAAAAACTCCAACCAATTGTATATAACACTCGGTATATCAAACTGTATTTCTAACACTTTGAAAAATTTCTACATTCAACCCCTCCCTTCCTTTCCCAATCCTCCCTCCTGAATGCTGATCTATATATATATATATATATATATATATATATATATATATAAACACAATTTCAGGGATTTTTAACAACATAATATTTAAACAAATTAAGAATGATGAGCAATTATAAACAATGTAGAGCTAGCCACATAAGTATTATTGTTTTGTTTTTTGTTTTTTACCTTGAAAAAGGCCATGCAAGAGAGTAAAAGGAGAGATACATAATTATTACTGCCCTACAGCTGCTGCAAGTACTCTCTTCATTGCTATGTTCTTAAAAACTTTCCTCCGGATAAAATGTCAACCATCTCCGTTTCCAAATCCCATACATCCACCTTTCCACAAGGATCGGATCGTTTGGATTGCACTGGATTGGATTGGATTGGGAAAATTAGGATGAACACCCAGAGATGGTAGGCCATTTAACAAATCCACATAAGAAAAGTATTATTAGACATAGAAAAAGACTATTTTTTTGGGTCCTTAAAGAAAAAAAATTGGAACCAATTGCGGAACTAGCGAGGGATGATGCCGAGGATATCTGCATTACGGTTGTGGTCGGGATTCCTCTTCTTCGACAGAGGCTCCGGCGAGGATGAGACCGATGATCCAATGGCCCACGAATCATTCGAGCTATCAGAGCTAAATGACACATCCATCACTCCATTGGGACTGCATGGAACTGAACCAAACTTACGCTTGTTGGATTGTTTGCCACTGCCATTGCCTCCGGAAGATGTTAATTCGGAGATGAGCTTCGAGCATTCATCCACTTTGTCCTGTTTAAAATTCAATTGAAATCTGACTTCAATAAAAGTTTCAAAATTTCGCGTTCGAAATGGAAAAGATTAGTACTTTTCGGAGATTCAAGGTAATGATTAGCGAACCTTATCGATTCCGAGAATTCCCAGGAGCTGGTTTTGGTATTCCATAAGTAGACACGGTTCTATGTTGTTGACAACATGCAGCATTATGGCAGTGGCAACTACAGATGGAAGGAAAGACATGAACCTAGAATCTGCAGTTCACAAAAAAAAGGTTCACAATTCCAACAACATTGTAAGACAAAGCATAAAGATCGCAACTTTACTTTGTTTTCGATCATGTTATTACGAAAAACAAATCGAATTAATGAGAGAAGAACAAGATTTGGATACCTGAAATTAGACTCAGAAGGATGAGCTCACATCTTTTGAGGACTTCCCAGCAGAGATGATTTTTCAGACCGAGTCTTCGGGTGATGTAATCGATGAATGAAATCGGAGTGACAGGATTCATCTTCCATTGGAGAGTAGAGAGCACCACAATCTCCATTCGTTTGATTGTTCTTGCTTCAAACACATACTTGCTATCCTCCACCTTAAAAAACACAACAAAACCCAACAAATTTCAACAACCAAACACAAACATGGGACAAGATTCAAGAAACCAAAGACAAACATTGTACCAAACAACATACTTGGAAATCCAGCAAAAGGGGAACTTGGGTCTCCTCAACTTTGGCAGCAAGAGAGATACAAGCCACGGCAGCGAGCTGGGTCATCCACGGCTTCTCAACCTGAAGATGGAGGCTCGACAAGAACCTGTCGAAGTAATCCGCCGCGAGCACCGCCGTGAGGGCGGAGAAAGAGTAGTGGGAAGCGACTCTCAGCATCCAGTCCACCGCCTCTCTGCGAGCTCCGGCCAGAGAGGGGCTGATTTGGAGGGGTTTTTGGAGCTCGTTTTGCTCCGATTCTTTGGATAACAGAGAGATTAGCTCCTCATTATCCCAGAACAGGTCTTGCTCGACTAAGATTGGAGCTTTTATTGGGTTAAACGAAGAAACGTTGCTGTTAAAGCTGTCTTCTACTAATTCCTCTTCTGGGAAATAATCCACTGGGCTCACTTGCTCATCCACCAAATGCTCCTCCGAGCAGTACAGAGCGTCAAAAAGGAAAACTGGGTTTTGCTCTTCACTTGATTCTACTAGTTGATGATGATGTTTTCGATCCATCTTCTTCTGAGAAGAAGAGATTTGATTCTGGGTTCATTACTTCATTGAAAAGCCAGAGGCTGAGAGAGTGTGAGCAAGAAGAAGGAGAAAGAGACGCTCTCTTTCTCTATCTTAATCTCTCTCTAAAGAACTCTTATCTGTCTCTGATTGAAGAGCAGTGGGGGAAGAGGAGGGAAGGGACTAACCACAACCCCAAATATGTGTTTTATAATATGTGGGTTTTTGTTTTTCTACACTGTCACTTAGGGGTGGGTTCAAAAAACCGAAAACCGAAAAAAACCGAAAACCGAACCGGACCGAGACCGAAAAAAACCGAACCGAAAAAAAAACCGAACCGAAATTGTCAAACCGAACCGAACCGAATCTGACCGGTTCGGTTTCGGTTTTTGAGGCTCGGAAACCGAACCGAACCGAACCGAACCGATATATATATATATATAATTTTTTTGAATATTTATAAATATTTTAGTCATACAATCATAACAAAACAGAACCTGTTGCCAAGTTGGTTTCAGTGAAACTTTACAAGCATGGAGGCATGGGTTCGAACCCTCATGCCTCCAGGATTTGTGAGATTTTTTTTAATTTTTTAATCTTTTTAACAAAACAACCCTAACCCTCCTCCTCCTTATTTTTCATTCCGCCTAGCCTATTAATATGAATGTGAACTTTTATATTTCCTTTTTTTTTTTAATAATTTTGGAGGGAGAAAGAAAAAAAAAAAAAAAAAAAAAAAAAAAAAAACCGAAAAAAACCGAAACCGAACCGAAAAAAACCGAACCGAAAAAAAACCGAACCGAAAAAAACCGAAAAAAATTTGAACCGAACCGAACCGAACCGAAATTTCGGTTCGGTTTCGGTTTTGAGAAAAAACCGAACCGAAAAAAACCGAACCCAGCCCTACTGTCACTGTGAAAACTCTGTATTTTTGTTTTTATTTTCAGTTGAACTTTTTTTTATTATTATTTTTCTTGGTTCTCGTCGGGGCATAAGCAAAAAAATATATATATATATATATATATTATAAGACCATCACGAAGCAACGAGATTTTAGTTATATTTGTAATTAACAACTAACGACAAGAAATACGAGTTTGCTAAAAAAAAATGGAACCAAATTGCATAAGAAATCCAAACGAGCCAAATTATTAACAACAAAAATCTTTCACTATAAATAGGTCTAATTCACAAGACCAAGTTTAATATTAAGAGCATGACAATTCGATACTAAACTTTCTAAAAGATGATCACTCACTTTGCATTTAAAATCAATTTTACTGCAAATTGAGAATTTGATTCCACCTTGGTGCATATAAAATATCATCTCATAGTGTTTTTTGAAATAAATTGATGTTGAAGATGATAAGTTAAATTGGCTAGCTATTTTAAATTTTTGACACTATTTAATAGCTAATTTAGCAAAAATTTTAACAAAACTATTGGGAGATGCCTTAGAGTCGCAGTGTTGTATTTGAAGTGATAATATACTAGTTGCGAGAACAAAGTGACTAATTCGAGAGAGTAGCGTAGACTTAACAATCGCACTAACGTCATGACTCACGTGAGATTATGCACAATTCAAATTCACATGTTAACTTATCCTGCTCAAATATATAAATTTGAACTCATCATAAATTTTACGCGTCGCACCGTGTTTTATTCGTTTACATGTCGCTCTCTTTGTTTTCAATCAATCAACTATAATATAAAAGTCATCGATAAATATCAAGGACAGCAGATGTCCAACCATTTCCGAAGAAAACATACCTAAAAGAAGTAAGTTATATGCTAAAACGATTTTTCAAAAGAAAAGATAAATAAAGGATATTCGATAAAGTTCTGTGAGTGAACATCCATCTAACCAGTTACCTAACGTATACCGCGTCAACTTCGTTACCGCATTTTGAAAAGGCTTTGACTTAATTATATATTTTTCGTGCGTATGTGTGTTGTTAACTGTTCTAAAAATCTTTGCGCTAAACAGGAAGTTACCGTTTTGATTAGTCTATACTATAGATGTTTGAAAATGAAGAAAGTGTTCCTAGACTCTCTTAGGTGTCCGCCTAATCTGTCTAATCACACGCCTAGCCCGTCTAAATCCACTTAGGAATTCGCCTAGGTCACGACTCTCACTTAAACAGAAAATCAATAATTTTCACTTTGCATTTAGACTTGTTGAATACTTGAATGAACACTCATTATATATTTATTTCCCATGTTTTCAATATGTTTTAATACTTTATATCTATATTTCATTTTATTTTGCAATTTATCTATTCCAAAACAATTATGTGTTTGTTTATAAATATACACTTATTTAACAAAGATAATAAATTTACTTAAATTTGCCTAGTCCGATTAAACGCTAGGCCCCAACTCGTCATCTAATCAGCGCCTAACGTCTTTCAAAACTTTGATGTTATCATATCATACATTACTTTACCATGTGTAGAATAATGTACTAGTCGAACCATGTGAAGGTGCGCACATTTTAGAAAAACTGTGTGCCAATATGGTAGTATACTTGTGCGCATGTCCATTGTGAACTATACATGTTTATTTTAAACCAGGTAGATCTTAAACCCTAAAGTATTACTACATCTTTGGTAATATACACTCGCGTACAGGTCAATAGTCAGCTTTTTATCATTGACTATGTATGATTTTAATTCATATAAAAAATCAAGAAGTATTTGTCAAATTTTTCTCAAACTTATGAAGAGTTGTCAATTTTCTTTCATGAACTTTAATTTTAGCCAATTATCCCCTTGAATTTTAGTTTTAGCCGACTACAGCCTGATCTTTCATACATCTTGGTTACGTACACGGTACATGACAATTGTCTGAGGTAAAAAAAATGTAATTTTATCCCTAATGTGGGCAACGTATTGTTTTTTCCTCTTTTCTTCTACTAGTTCACTCTGTACATTTTTTGTTTGAATTTTATCTTTAATGCGGACAACTATGAATCTTCTCCACGGCCTTGCTTTTTCATAAACATGTTGGGGTTGTGATGCAATTTCCTTAGCATTCCTTGTGACTTGATTCACATGACCGTCTCATTTCACATATTTCAATTCAAGATCCAAATTCAAATAAGAAAAGTAATTACTCATCTCAACAAATTTATTGCTAGAAATTGGCCAATTATGAACGTTTAGAGCTTAATCGGTTAAAATTAAAGTTCACGGTTGAAACTGGCCAATTATAAAAGTTTAGAAAAAATAATCAGCTAAAATTAAACGTTAAGAGAAAAATTAACAGCTCGTTATAAGTTCGAGAAAAAAATCAATGAATACCTCAAAAATCAATAATAAAGTTTTTGCGTTGATTGGTTTGGGTAAAAGGGAAAGTAAAACTTTAGGCAGATAATTTTGAGCTTTAGCCCAGAGCACAGAAGTAAAGGCATCCGTGAGCAAACTTTTTCCTTTTTCTTTTATTTTCTTTCTCGTTTTTCACTTTTAATTTTGACGATCGATCGTATTCTCTGGCGTGGGGTTTAGGGTAATCTTCTCAAGTTTTCAATCTTGTTTGCGACATTCTAGTGTAATGATTGGTATAAATAATACAAACAATATTGAAGGAAGGACAATATATTGAACCAAATAGAAAAACTCGAGTGTCGAGAATAAATGCTTTAATCACATGAACTACGTAACTTTCAAATTTCTATATCTACCTCTTCCCCGATGAATGTTCAAAACAAAACAGAAGAAAAAAGTTTGCTTGCGTGACAACCTATTACTCAAACTTTACACAGAACAATAGTGTGCTGTAAAACTCTAGCATACAACTAAGTTCAACTAATTAAGGTTTAAGATTATGAAACGCAGATTAATTATCCTTTTTTATGTTTCTTTTTAAGGTTAAACTTTACCGTACTATTATCTCTTTGTATAATCGATTATATATGTGTCTGTCTATATGTACAGGAACAGAGCCATAAATTTCTTCTCATGGAGGTAACTGAAAACAACTAAGAAAATCTTATTATAGTATGATTATACGCAATATGATATTAAGGATGATATCAAATAATGATGTATCACAATTCTAATGTTACAAAAATTTCAATGTAGTAGTGGAAAGTGGCAAAGTGATGAGAAAAATATAAGTATAGGATAGGCGGAAGAGAGTTTTTTCAGTTTGAATGATAGAACAAGAGCACTATTGCTTATATAATATTTGATATAAAGTATAAGTAAAATGAATATATGTTGGATATTCAATATATATATTTTCTTTAAAGATGATTTATGTATATTATATAATTGTAATGAGCAACTAAACAAACGAATTACTTAAGTATGCTATCTACCCACAGTGGGCTTTCATTGGCTCTGTCCCCGTGTGTGTGTGTGTGTGTGTGTGTGTGTGTGTTTCTTGCAATTACACACTTCCCAGTAGAATTTACTATCCCACCAGCAGCGCAGGACAACTCAATTCCTCTTTTGTACGAAAAGTTGGTCTCTCCCTCTCCTCTCTCTCTTTCTGCACTGCACTCAACCATTATGTTTACAGCAGCAAACCATTACAGAAGAGAGAGAAGGCGTAGAGAGAGAGAGAGAGAGAGAGTATGTGCGTATCAGTGTATGTCTTCAAGTTTCTCTGTGTATTTCCCACTATGCCATGCAAACAAAAAGAGGAAAGGAAGAAAAGGGACACGTGGAGGGCTTCTAGGTCTTTTTCTTTTGAGTTGTAGCGTTCTTTTGTTTTCTTTTTCTTTCTTTTCTTTCATCTTTGTCTTCTTAGTCTTATTTCTCCTACTTGTGGTGCATTCATCGAGAAAAGAAGCTAGGGAGCCAAGGTAGGACAAAAAGTGTTGGTGCTATTGCAGTTTGTAGTGTGGGACTCTGCCTCAAATTATCATGGATTTGTTGGTGGATTTTGTGGTGGTGGAGAGCAACTTACCAAGCAGAGTTAGGACGTTATCTTAACATTTCGTCTTAATGATATAATAATATATAAAAGGAAACTCATACCTCATTTTATATTGACATTGAACACCAAAACAATGGTGTATCCGTCCCATAAAAATCCTTATCGTGGTGCTTGAATTTTTAACACAATACAACAAAGGCGAAATTGCACAAATCATCAATGTAGTGTGTGTTCATAATTCATATGTCAACGTTACTTCTGTGCAGTAAAACTATCTCGTTAAATCACTCGATTACAAATATAAAATCTTGATCTAAAGCGAACCTTGAATCTAAGTTCTATCACTTTTATGATTATAAAATTATAAATATATTTTAATCTAATGAGTTACCCAATTCTCTCTCGCTATTTCAACTAACCTCGAGAGAGGTTCAATTTTGCTCATGTGAATTATCGTGTAACCATCATTTTCAAGGGCGGAAATGTCCATTGAGCCCATCTAAGCGTGTTTGACATATAAATCAGGTTTGAAAGATTAATTTACCTATGCAAGTGATGAACGTAGAAGAATTTCAGTGCAAAATTCGATGCATACTAAGATCAGTAACGGACTTAACCACGAAATAATTATTCATAAAATCGCATGAAAATGGATGCTTCGTGGAATTTGGCGTATACCAAAAACACCCCTCTAAAAATCAACCAGAACTGAACAAAGGTTGGCACTGTTTTACTATCAGAAAGCCTTCAAAGCAATCTCCTTTTTTTTTTCCTTTTACTTTTTATACGATCATTGGCAATTTCTTTATTCTTTTTTTTTTTGTTTGTTTTGTTTTCTCAGATTTGTAAACAATAATACCTCCTCCTTCATAATTCTAGTCAAAGTCAGACATGCCCACTCCTCAGAAAACTCAGAAAGTGGTTCATTTTCCTTGCATACATTTCAATCACGGAGAGGAATTGTCTACCCTTTCATTTTCATACTTTTCTTATGCATTTCTGTGATATGTGATCACGGTTAAGCCACGTCAATATTTTATATTAATTTTTTATAAAAATAATAAAATAAAAAGTAATAAAAATATAAAATGTTGACGTGATTTAACCGTGACCACATAAACAAAAATGCATAAGAAAAGTATGAAAATGAAAGGACAAACAATTCCCCTCCTTCAATCACCCCAACGGAAAGTAAAGGCCTTTATGGGAACTCATCAAACCATCCTCATAGCTCGTGGTTGATACTTGATTAGACACTTGCACATATCACAACCCTTCAAATGCTCCGAGATGGATAGTCTGCCCTCCCCATCCCATCCCATCTCATCCCATTCCTTTCTTATCTCCTCTTATTTTTATGGTAATGGTTAAACCACGATAATATTTTATATTTTCATTATTTTTTATCTTATTATTTTTATAAAAAAATAAATATAAAATGTTGATATGACTTAACCGTGACCACAAAAATAAAAGAGCATAGTATGGGGGAAGGTAGACAATCCATCTCCCAAATGCTCTGCTTCACCATTGACGCGTACTTGCCCTACTTATTGGATTGCTATTGTAACGGTATTTTAAATAAATAATGTGTTGTCATACGTTGAAGTTCAACCGTGTAAGAAAAAACGTTCCACATGCACTAGTACAGTGAGACGGTTAGATTTGCACGATTAGATTCTTAGAGTCTCAACCAGGCCGTTCAAACATTGCAGGTGCAACCTAAACTTGAAACACCACCGCAGTAACGTTCCAAAGAAAGTCTATGATTCAAGATCGCTAAAGATCTTTCAACCCCCATGTCTTGCAAGCAAAAGAGAAAACTAATGTGCTATATGGACTGTGAGGGGGTCGCACATGGATCCTCCCTTCCAGCTGTGTGGCACTCTGGAATTAGCGGGAGGCCCACCAAGTACAGTAGGCAAACCTAATGATGATGTTTGTCCAGTAATTATGGCACCACCCTACAGAAGTTGCTGATATTGACTGTAACCATGCACGATAATGGAAGACAGTTGACCTAAATGAGCAACCTTTTCTCTTATTCACCTTTTTCTTAATCCCTAAACACCATAGTTAATACATGCATTATATAATTAATACTTTTTTTTAAGCAAAAATGGTTCATTGACATAACTCTTCATTTTGATATTTGAGTTTTAAAATTGATAAAGTGATTCCTGAGTTATTCACTATCAATCATTTTGAACATTTATTGAAAAATCTCTGTTAAATTGAAAAATCACATATTCTAGTGAAGGGGTTGATTTGACAAAAATACTCTCAATTTAACAGAAATCTTTCACAAATGATCAAAAGAATTGATGGTAGACAATATGAGGGACTACTTCTATCAATTTTAAATATTATAAACCGAAGTGAAGAGTTTATGTCAATCTCCATGACCATTTTAGCTAAAAAGCCCATAATTAATTACACTAGATTTCCCATTATTTCATTACTCCATAGTTTCTATAGTGAGGCCTCCTAGCCACCATTCAACGCTCTAGCCAATGCTTCAAGTCGATGGTGTGGGCATGAGGTGATTCTGGCCATTGATGTATCGTAAATCTCACAAGCATTAACAGTCAAGATCAGCATGCGCGACTAACTCTAGTACTGATTTACTATCCTGAAATGAGTGACGTTAAAACTAAACCATATATGATCCTCAAGAAAGATTAATTGGCTAATATTCACTCCCTTCTTTTTGAATGGTACAAGAAATGAGAGGAAGAGTGAAATTTGAGTGCATTTATATATCACATCAAAAGAGGAGGGAAACAGCTGGTTTTACTATCTTTGTGTGTTGTTCAAAAATTAAGGCAAAGTAAAAGCTTATGGGTGGGGAAACATTAAAGTTGAGAATATTCCAAACATTTTTAGACCACAAAGCATTAAACATCCTTGAGGGAAAGTCCCTGTTTCTAAGTCTCAAAGAATAAATATGTTTGAAGGGTAACTGCCTGTAGGGAGCATTTCTCTTTTTTTTTTTTTTCTTTTTTTTTTTTTTTTTGTGGAAACAATAGGGAGCATTTCTTTTGAGCATAATTTACCACCAGAAATATGATGTTCGTCTTCAACATTAACCACATTCCTGCAGCCATTTCACGGTTTTGACAGCGCAAATAATCTTGGGTGCTCCGGAGTACCTGATACTCCGGAGTACTCAAGAAAGTCCCATATAGTCTAGACAACGTTCATCTGTGAGAGCTTGACTCTTTTGACTCACAGTACCAGTCTCAACTACTGGATTTCTACTAGTTGGTAAAAAGTACGGGACCACGAAGGCAAATGACTTCAAATTATCAGACTTCTAAGCTGTCAGACTACAAAATTTCCATATGTTCACTCATGATACTACCTAAACTGATCAAGACCAAGTCCTATTGGATGGACCATCCATTGCCGGCCCGTTAAACACGATAAAAACTAGGCTAAGGGTGCTCGACTATCATCTGTAGGGAAGCTCTCATGGACCCTATGTATTTTGGTCTCACCCGACCCACCATATGAGAAAACTCCTCAAGTCAGTCTACCTTACCGAAGTTTTTTTCTTGTTAATCGCAGCCAAACATAGAGACAAATATCATCAATAGTTGTCACAATGCAAAGTTATTATCTCCGTTGAAGGTCAGCCAAAAAGCTATAAGACCATTGATCACCACATCGAACATCTTCGGAGTGATGGACTATACTGGCACAAGTCTTGAACGCCCGACAAAGGACTCACATATTTTCCTCTGTCTGAATTTTCTAATTACGCTAAAACGATTGATGAAGCTTCTAATCAACGAGAGAGCCAGGTTGTTACCTAATGAGCTTTGAGGACTTATAGGTGCAAAGCTAAGTAAATCAACCACCCAGTAAAAGCAGGTCCTAGGAAAGACAGAAAAAACCAAAAGTCATGAAATTAAAAAAACATGTTCAAGGCCAAGGAAAGGAGATGCAGTCAACAAAGTGAAGTCAACTTCAATCATTTTCTTAGTTGTCATTCTTAAAGATACATGTGAGTTTCAGTCAAGGATTATCTACTACATTGACAATTTGTAAATCTAGGTTATATGTGGGTCACTGAAGATCTGAAAACGAAAGACATTCCCCTTCCAAGGGATAATTTGAATATCATTTCATACGCATCTGTAATTACCAAAGCAAAATTAAGCCCCAATACAAGCGTTAGGAAGGAGTAATGCACATTTAGCCACTACCACGTTTAAAATGTTCCCGAATGAATCTATCTGCATGGGATGGGTACTTATCTTGGATATATGCTCGGAGACACTTCTGGTAGGAGAAGTCTATCCATACACCATCAGTTCTTATGACAAATAGGCACCTCGAGCGTTTAAATTGGGGATGCCGATCAACCTTCAGCAAGACAAGTTACAAAGAAAGTGATTAATTTGCACAGGCAAACACAAGAATCCACATCGCAGAAAACACAGGTTGATCATATATAGAACGGAGGACTGGTTTAGAAATCAATAAGAACTTAAAATTCAATGTTAAATAGTTCAAAAACCCAATGTCAACAAATAGTCATTTTAAGTTCTATTCATATAAAGATCAGACTGAAGAAGAGAAGTTTTGAGATAGAGACAGATAATTTCATGTCCCAGAACTATACAGAAACAATAATAGAAATAGTTTTATCCACCACATATTACACTCGTAACTCGTTTCTGAACCAACAACCTAAGGAAAATGTAGCCAAAGAAACAGCAGAAAAAAGTTACACCAAAACATTAATAGTTTACACTTTCAGCTTCCGCTATCATTGAATTGTATTGAAATGGTATGAAATAAATAATCTAGGAAAAATAAGCCCATATAGTCAAGGATAAGTTATGAACATCCAGATCTAAAGTTCCAAACACTTGCCCAATTGCTTAGGACATGCCCTAAAAAAGGTTAAAGTGGTAAGAAAAATGCAAAGGCATGTAGCTCATTAAGCTAGAGCACCTGTGACTGGCCTCCCATTGAACTTCATCTTACACAGAGGGGACAAAAATAAATTTCAGCCTAGATAAATGCTTTTCTATTCACATAATCATTAAGAGATGCCATAAATTTCTTAGTTGTGGATGTTTGTGCAGCGATACTTCAATCATTTCTTTTATTATTCGGTTGCAATAGAGTTAACATCTTACATTGGTTGGTGACACCAATTTCCTGTTAAATCTTTTGGTTGACACAAAAATTGCAATGACGCATGAGCAATAGCATATTAAAAATAGTAGAAGACAGGCCGAAAACAAGGAGAGAAGGGCAGATGTAACAGGGAGAGAAGGGGAGAAGGAGAGAAGGGCGGATGTAACAGGGAGAGAAGGGGAGAAGGGCGTATAAAGATAAGGAATTAAATAAATAAGGGTAATATGATTAGTATCACAATCTTTTAAGCCGTGATGAGTAAGGGATTGGTGCAAATAGGATGAACATCAACTTGCTAGCTTTTCTAACCTATTTCCCCACCCGAATCACTTGCCTTTTTCTCCCCAATTAAATCTCTATAATCCACACTCCCTCACTTCTTGGCCTCCTTATACTTCAGAACAACCATGACTTTTAAATTACCTGCCGCATTCCCTTCGAACATGTTCAAGTTTTAGTCTTCAACAGTCAATATGTTCACCACAAAACTAATACACAAACCCTAAACCCCCTCTTTATATGATTTCAACCTTTGAAACCCTTTTTCGGCTGACCCAAACCGCTCATGAAAACATCAACAGCCTTGTTTCTCTATACAACATAAACTTTCATACTTAAAAGAAGGCACACATTGTGCATTCACACCAACAGTGGTCTGTGGCACACAACAACGCGTCTTCCAAACCATCCTTCACACTTCAACAAACAACTTGGTAGATACTACAAATTTAAAACAGACCTTCCTAGTCAATAATAATTCGAGGCTACATTCAAAAAGAACGAATGCACCAATGCTCAAAACCCATCATTTACACCACAGAAAACATATTGGCAATGACTAATGAGTTACTTACACTCAATATTTTATATATTTGATTACAATCCAACCTAAATTCTTCACAAGACATTCAATTAATGGAAATCTCCGACTGTGAATGGTGGAGGAAAAAAAGTTACCATGATAGAATCAATTGCGCAGCCAATTTTATCCTCTGAGTGTGGATGATGAGCAAGAAGCCTTTCCACCACAACCTTTTCATCTTCCTCCGTCAGCCGCTCACCATCCATATACCTGCAAACCACCAAAACCAGTTCACAAAGTAAAACGACGGGGCTCAACGTCGTTGCGAGCTAAGCTCACAGTAAGCATACCTATCAGAGTGCAGAATCTCCTTGGCCAGCAAAACGACGGGCTCGATGTCGTTTAAAATATCCCGTTCCTTATCCTTCCACTTGCAGTAGTCAGGGTCGTCCCAGCGAGGGTACTTCGGTGGCTCCTTCACGCTTAGCACTTCTCTCAGTGCAGACCTGCCCGCCGAGGACAATAGACTCTCCGGCCGAGTCGACTCGCTCGCCCCGCTGCACCACGCCCTGCCGCTCGGGACCGCAAGCCCGAGGCCCAGGCGTCGGTGGTGGACTCGCGCGCAGAGGAACGAAACTGTACGCAGCAGCAACGGGTTCAGAATCGCCATTCGCGTCGTCGTCGTCATCTCATTGTTTGAGTGGCATCAGTCGGCGGTGATGATGACTCAGTGAGTTGTGACTGATGCCGTGGACTTTGCGGGAATATTGATATTTGTTTCGGGTTTTTGGGAGAATAAACAAAATTACAGGCCCATTATGAGGCCCAATTTGAATTGGAGATAAGTAGTTGGGGCCGATAGATGGGTTATCTTATGCCTGATGGGTCCATCACGGGTTTTGTTTTGTTTATGTTTTGTGTTGTCTGAGAGTCCAACGAACTGAAAATGCGTGGCCCACACTGCTGGATTTGGGTTATCATTCAAGGTTTGAAACTTTGAACTTTATTGTTAAGTGACAGAGGTTTTGAAATGGTAACGAGAGTTGAGAGTATGAATTCTCACATAATTAAGGAGTTTTGTATATATTTATAAGGAGTTTAGGTATTATTTAGGGGCGTTTTGATATAGGCGCCTCGTTTTTTAATTTTTTAGACTAAACATATACTCCTTTTGAAAATTTGATCAAACATTTTCCTAAAATTTTGGTTATTAATTTCAGTTTTTCACATAAGTTCAATTTTGTTTAGAATTTTAGTTTTTCATGACTTCTCCTGGGCATTTCGTTTTTTTTTTCTTTTCCTATTATCCCTATATTTATGCATTTATTATCCATCTCTATGCATTTTTTTATTGTTTGTTGTAAATTTTACTTTTTTTGTGAATATAGTAGAATATTTATATAAAAAAAAAATTGTCAAATTTTATTATTTAGAAGACCCAACACATAATAAAGATTTGTTTGATTATATAGCTACGTCTAGTTACCTATAATATGGACACATTTAGTTTTATAGTAGATTTGATTTTTTGTATTTCTCGGTACATTTGGAATGTAAATGTACCAAAATGGTTATCTGATAGAAACAATTGGTTTTGTGGTACAATTGGGATTTTTTTTGTTCATTTGGTCTTTTGGTACAATAGGAATTTAAACGTACCAAAAGGGTTACCTGACAATGGGCACATTTGGTTTTATGGTACATTTGAAATTTTGGTACATTTGGTTTCTCTGTATATTAGAAATCTAAACGTACCAAAGGGGTTACATAACAATGGGTACATTTGGTTTTATGGTACATTTGAATTTTTGGTACATTTGTTTTCTCGGTACATTTGAAATCTAAACGTACCAAAAGTCGATACTTTTGTTCTCAAATGTACCATAAGTTTTAAGTATATTTTTTATATATCTATACAAGAAAAAAAATATGTATTGAAGACCTTTTATTGAGACAATTTTAATACAAAGAGTTTTTTTAAATGAGGAATTAGTTAATTAATTTTTTATTTTATTTTATTAAAAAATGTCATTTAATGCGTAGAAGGGGATTGACGAAATTAAATTTCTATATTATAGACAATTAGTTACTAAACTACCTTATGCCTCTATATAAATGCATTTAATGACATGGAAATTAAATAAATAGAAAATTATTGAGGTGTCAATTGATCAAAGCTCCTTAATTAAATCTTTTAAAGGGATGAATGTTTAATCTAACAACTATAGAAAATATGTAGGGCGTTCTAATTTTCCCTATTATTTATATGTATGTCAATTAGTTGTATTGTGTATACTTTTAATTTTTATCATGATACCGAAGCAGCTTAGTTTATGTGTTGTTGAGCCAACAACCTATGTCGGGGCGGAGCCACTAAGAGACCAGGATGGTCTCGAGCCCAACCTAATCACAGTCTTCCCTGAATATTCTAATTTTGATGATGAGGGTGAAGGCATAGTCGAGGCAGAGGATGCTGTTGAGTTAACTGAGAGGCCTTCCACTTCTGGTGAGAGGGTGAAAGCATAGTCGAAGCAGATGATGATGATGTTTAGTTGCATGATAGGCCTTCCACTTCTGGTAATTAATCTCTTTTCTATTTATTTACCAACTCACTCTATTCATTTTACATCAATGTTCTAATTTCTGGGTAGAGCTTTTATCATACTTGCCAAATTACAAGATTATTCCAACAAGTATAACTGTATATATAATGTTGCAATGTACTTGTAACTCCCAATATCGTGATTTGCAATGCTCTAGTTTTGTTTTATTTTTAAAATCTCTAGAAACTATATGCAAGAAAGTAACAATTTATAGTCACAAAATTTTGCAGGAAGTTTCATGAGCACGCTTTTGGGAGGCCGGAAGACCTCAAAATTCAAATGGCTGGATTTGCCAAGACCTTCCTGTGGTCTGATTCAGCTGCTAGCAGGTACAAGGTTTACAAACAATGTTGCCTGAAATAAACTGAGACCACTACACCGGAGCTCACTTTGGCCGGGTGCAAAAATCATCGAAAAGGAAGAGTGTGGAAATAGGTAATCTCAAATTAATTGGGGTGTACAGTTTATGCATGCATGTTTCGTTGACCTCTTGAAGTTTTTTCATTAATCCTACCCACCTGACTGTTGCGAGTGCTGTTAATGAACGCAGGGCTCACATACTTTGGCTTTAGAGGAAGTGAGATGGAAATGGAGAGAAAGCTGCATGCATTACTAGAACCGGTGGCTGGCTGCTGGATTACATATTTCACCGGAATGGTCTTTTCCTTTGCTTTAAGGCAAAATGAAGATCGTCTGGACATAGGCACATTCAAAAGCTCCATTGCGTGGTATGTGTAGTATAATGCAGGGAGCTCCAGACTTGTTTGAGGTCTTCAGTATATTTCTCAGAAAAATGTTGTTCAACTACTAGAATATTATTCACTGGACCTGCCGAGTACAGTGCAAACTTTATGTAAATACGAAACAAATTAGTAAAGTTTGGCAAATTGAACATAAACAACTGAGAAATTCAAATAGAAAATGTATTATGAAATAATGGTACACTAGTTAGCACCAAGTTTGCTTCAATGTCATCAAATATGCATAAACCCGGGGAAGAAAATAATTCAAATAGCATTGAGATAACCTTAAGACGTTCTCATCCAGGAAAAAAAAAAAAGAAGCTTTCTTAGATTAATGGACCGTGATTTTGAAATTTTGAATTCTCCAACTAAAATATGAATTTATTTATGTTTTTTTTTTTTTTCGTTTCATTTCAATTTTTTATTTATTTATGATTTTGGAGTGTATTGCCTGTAAAAATGAACTTTGAATCCTCCAACCGAAATTGTTTAAGTCGAGGACCAAAGTCAGAAGCTCTTTAGGCTGCCATAACTTGTGTGGAGTGTACCATCAAACTGGTTGTGCGACGAATGCAACTCCTGAATACACACTTCCAGTGGAATTTACTATCCCACCAGCAGCGCATGACAACTCAATTCCTCTTTTGTACGAAAAGTTGGTCTCTCACTCTCTTCTCTCTCTCTGCACTGCACTCAACCATTATGTTTACAACAACAGCAAATAATTACAGAAGAGAGAGAAGACGTAGAGAGAGAGAGTTTGCGCGTATCAATGTATGTCTTCAAGTTTCTGTGTGTTTTTCCCGCTATGCCATGCAAACAAAAAGAGAGGAAAGGAAGAAAAGGGGACACGTGGAGGGCTTCTAGGTCTTTTTCTTTTGAGATGTGGCTCTCTTTTATTTTCTTTTTCTTTCTTTTCTTCCATCTTTATCTTCTTCGTCTTATTTTTCCTACTTGCGGTCCATTCGCCGGGAAATGAAGCTAGAGAACCAAGGGAGGACAAAATGTGTTGGTGCCATTGCAGGCCGTAAGAGAAATTTTTAGTTATGACAGGAACATAATTGGTACATTGTGTGTTTTAATAAGATTAGTGTGAAATTTTATTTTTTAAGTTATTAATTTTTTAGCATACATATCCCACCATTTGTATAGTGACACGTGGTATATCATCTCGTGTACCAATCACACTAAAAAAATCTCTTGTAGAGTGGGACTCTGCATCAAATTAGATTTTCATGGATTTGTTTTAGTTTTTGTTGTGGTGGAGAGCACTTAGTAAACAAAGTTAGATCGTTATCTTAATATTTTGTGTTAATAATATAATCACATATGAAAAGAAACTCACACTGAACATCCCATGACGACAGTTTATTCATCCCATAAAATTATTCTCATGGTGTTTTGAGTTTTTAACGCAGTACAGGCGAAATTACACAAATCATCCATGTAGGCATGTATCTTTCATAAGTAAATTTATTATATTTTGTATAAATAAATATTTGTTTATACTTAAAATATATATATGTTCAACATAAATTACAAAATAGAATTACATATATATTACGAAGTAATAGAACATAATGATAAAATGAGGAACCAACATATAATGTGGGTTCATTTAAGTATTCAACAAGTCTCTTACAATTTATTTATAAAAATAAAATGTAAAGTGAAAATTATTTATCTTTTGTCTAAAGTGAATTACAACTTAGGTAGGTTTGAGTGGGCTAGGCAGATGCCTAGGCAAGCACCTTAGTAGGTCTATGCGTTTTTTTCTTAATTTTCAAATGCCTAGACTTTAATCGAAATGGTGACCGACCGCTTAGCGCAATGCTAAAAGGAGTTTTTTAAAACAGTGAATATGTTTTAATATAACTTATTACCCAATTTTCTCTTGCTACTTGAACTAACCTCGAGAGAGATTCAATTTGCTAATTTGCACATCATGTAACCATCATTTTCAAGGGCAGAAATGTCCTTTGAACCCATCCAAAGCATGTTTGACATGTAAATCAGGTTTAAAACATAATTACCTATGCAAGCTAGTGATGTACGGAGAAGAATTTCAATGCAAAATTCTAAGTATACTAAGATTATTAACGGACTTAACCACGATATAATTGTTCATAAAACAGCATGAACATAGATAACTCTTGAAATTTAGCGTATACCAAAAATACCCCTCTAAAATCAACCAGAACTGAACAAAGGTTGGCACTGTTTTAATATTAGAATGCCATCTAAGCAATCTCCTTTTTCTTTTTTTTTTACCCTTTTACTTTTTATACGATCATTGTCAATTTTTTTCTCTTTGGTTTGTTTGTTTTTTTTTCTTCTCAGATTTGTAAAACAATAACACCTCCTCTTTCATAATTCTAGTCAAAGTCAGATATGCCCACTCCTCTGAAAACTCGGAAAGTGGTTCATTTTCCTTGCATGCATTTCAATCACAGCAACGGAAAGCCAAGGCCTTTATTGGAACTCATCAAAGCATCCTCATAGTTCGTGGTCTAAAGTTGATTAGACCCTTGCACATATCACAACCCTTCAAATGCTATGCTTCACCATCGAGGATTACTTGCCCTACTTATTCGGAACGCTACTATAACAGTATTTTAAATAAATAGCATGATGTCATGTGCTAAAGTTCAAACGCACGAAAAAAAAACATTCCACGTGCACCAGTACAGTAAGACGGTTAGATTTGCACAACTAAATTCTTAGAGTCTCAACCTGACTGTTTAAACACTGCCAATGCAACCTAAACTTGAAAAACCACCACACTAACGTTCCAAAGAAAGTCTATGATTCAAGATCGCTAAAGATCTTTCAATCCCCATGTCTAGCAAGCAAAGAGAAAATATGGACTGTGAGGGGTAAGGTCCCACATGAATCCTCCCTCCAGCTGTGTGGCACTCTCAAATTAGCGGGAGGCCCACCAAATACAGTAGGAAAACCTGATGATAATGTTTGTCCCGTAATTATTAGAAAGTTTTAACAAAAATTTTATGGTACTGTTCACTATAACGAAAATTTACATTTTTACATTAAAAAGTCAAATTTGATACTATTCATTTTTACCTTTTATTTTGTCTTTATCGTTAAAACTCAAAATTTTCAAACTATTTTTATTAATTTTCCATAATTATTATGGCACCACCCTTATACTTCAGAACAACCATGAATTTTAATTTACCTGCCGCATTCCTTTCAAACATGTTCAAGTTTTAGTCTTCAACACTCAATACGTTCACCACAAAATTAATACACGAACCCTAAGCTCCCTCTTTCTATGATTTCAGCCTTTGAAACCCTTTTTCAGCTTGTTTCTCTATACAACAAAACTATCATACTTAAAAGAAGGCACACATTGTGCATTCACACCATGATAGAATCAATTCCGCAGCCAATTTTATCCTCTGAGTGTGGATAATGAGCGAGAAGCCTTTCCACCACAACCTTTTCATCTTCCTCCGTCAGCTGCTCACCATCCATACACCTGCAAACCACCAAAACCAATTCCCAATGACTCAGTGAGTCGTGACTGAACCGGTGGACTTTTTGGGGATTATGATATTTGTTTCGGGTTTTTGGGAATAAAATTACAGGCGCACTATGAGGCCTAATTTGTGTTGGAGATAAGTAGTGGGGCCGATAGATGCATTATTTGATGCCTGATGTGTCCTTCACGTGTTTTGGTTTGAACTACGTGGCCCACACTGCTGGATTTGGGTTATCATTCAAAGTTTGAAACTTTGAACTTCACAAATAAGTGACACAGATTTTGAAATCGTAATGAGAGTTGAGAGTATGAATTCTGGAGTTTTGAATGTATTTATAAGGAGTTTAGTTGTATGGTATACTTTTAATTTATATTATGATACTAAAGCAGCTTAGTTTACATGCTGAGCCAACAGTCCATGTCGAGGGGGGAGTTAAGGGACCAGGATGGTCTCGAGACCAACCTGGCTACGGTGTCGGAAACTTTCCGATGGTCCCAGGCTTGCAGTTTTCATGAGACATAAAGAGGAAGATGAATTGTTGCTCGTCAGAAAGTCGAGTCGAACCACATCTTTTGTTGTTTTACCTTTGTAGTTTAATGAAACTGTGAGTTTGTAGAAGAGGTTATTAAAATAGATTTTAATATTATTTCTAAATCAACCTAATCAAATATTATTTGCAGACCTCTTGTTTTGCCCTCCTCCTATTAAAGGATGCAAACCAGAATTATTTTTTTTGTATGTTTTTTTATATTTTTAATTTTTTTTAGTGATTAAGCTGCTCTTACCGCTTAGTACTAATGTCTCTTCACTTGCAATTGAGAAGTCTTATATTTGATTTTTACCAAAAGTGAATTTGAACCATATTATTTCTAACAAACGGTGATATAGGAGATTTCTTTCGGTTGGTATAATTTTTATTTACTTTTACTCTACTTTACTTATGCTTTGAAGTCAAATGTGAGATTTGTTCAATTTCGCTCACATGCGCACTCTTGTAATAGTAACTTTTAGGTTTAAATTTATTCACATTTTTTTTCCCACATTACTACACTTTATGGATTTGTCACCTTTCGGGTGTCGACCAATAGAGCTCGATTTGGAGTCCAAGTGGACATTCCGAATCGGGGTGTGTCACTAACTCTCTCCACCAATGCTAAACAAAAATAAAAATCATAGGCGATTTAGTAATTACATGTAACATGTTATAGATATTATATTAAAGTGTGATTGTATAAATCTTAGATAGATTTGGTTATTAGTTATTCGTTCCCTACTAGGATTGTATTTACTTGGAGGACAAGTATTTCTCTCATCTTTACTACTATAAATAAATACACTGTATAAAGGGAATAACATCTCATATATCAGAGAAACCACTACACTTTCTCCACTCTCTCCCTTGTCAGATAAACTGGCCACAGCACAACATGAATTTTGTTGTTTTTTAAGACTACCTTTACAACCATATAAACGTAGCAAGCCTTATTTACAATTTAAAAATAAAAAATAAAATAAATAAATTTATTCTAACCTCTTTCAAGCACACTCGTAGTCGTACGGGTCTGTACAGTTTGGAAGTATATGATACAAATAAGCTGACAACTGACAAGGTAAAAAGTATCAAACTTTAGGGCAAAGTGCTTTTTTACACTCCTTTTTTGGGGGTGTTAATCAAAATGGACCACGACCTAAAGTTTTTAAATCGCACAATTTTATGCCTTTTTGTTGGTTTAACCATTATGTATGCCGTTAAATTATTGATGTAGCTTTTATGAAATCTATCTTGAGTTGTGTCAAAAGAAAAAATTGCAATTTAACAGCATATACATAACAATTAAACTAACAGAAGTCATAACATGATGCAATTTAATATCTTAAGAGTGTAAATTGACAAGAAAGATGATCAATAATGGCTCTTGAAGAAATAAGTGAGGGATGACTCACCTCTACCCTATTATTTGTCTAGCAGCCCATATTCTTATCTCAAAAGCATAAATAATTTTCAGATTAAAGTTTAAAAGTATGTGTGAATTGCCAATCTAACTTTTGACTTTTGAGATAAAGATTCCTGCTTTCTTCCTGATCAATAATGGCCGTTGAAGAAATAAGTGAGGGATGACTCACGTCTACCCTACCATTATTATTTGTCTAGCCAGCCCATATTCTCATCTCAAAATTTGGGCAGAAGAGAAGTGATACCATATACCATACCAATCCTCTTCTTCTCACTTCATATCTCTTGTTTTTCTCTGTTTCCACTGCTAACCGAAACATGGCTGAGGCACTCATTTCCGTGCTTCTCGAACAACTGGCTTCAGTAACTTACCAATACGTTGGAGAAGAGGTGAAGATGGTTTTGAATGCGGAGAAAGATGTTCAAGAATTCGAGGCCAAACTTAAAGTGATTGGTGCTGTGCTTGAGGATGCGGAGCTGAGGCAGGTAAAGGAGGCCAGCGTCAGAAATTGGCTGGAACAGCTGAAAGATGTGTCGTACAAGATGGACAATGTGCTGGATGAGTGGAAGACTGAAATACTGAGACAACAAGTTGAGAAACAAGAAGAGCACGGTGGAAGTACTTCTCGTGTTACTAAGAAGAAGAAGAGGGCGGTATGTTTCTCTATTCCCTCCTCTTGCTTTTGTTTTGGCCAAGTCGGCCAAGTCAGTCGGGTAAATCTTCGTCTTGACATTGCTCATAAGATCAAAAGTCTGAATGAAAATTTAGATGTGATTGCTGAGCAAAGAGAAACATATAAATTTCAATTCACAGAGAGAACGACCACTGAACAACTTGAGCGAGAGAAAACTTCTTCTTTTGTTGATGAATCTATCATATTTGGTAGAGAACAACAAAAGGATGTTTTGGTTAGCAAGTTGTTGACTGAGAGTAGTCAAGAAGAGAGGGGCCTCCTTGTCATCCCCATTGTCGGGATGGGAGGAATGGGGAAGACAACTCTGGCCCAACTGGCTTTTAACGATGAAAATGTTAAAGCTTGGTTTGAGATCAAAATATGGGTTTGTGTTTCAGACCCTTTTGATGAGATCAAAATTGCCAAAGCCATCATTTCTGGTGCCAAAGGTGTCGGCCCAAATTCGGATGAGTTGCAAGATTTCTTTCAATGTATGTCTGAATCCATCAAGGGAAAGAAGTTTCTCCTTATCCTAGACGATGTGTGGACTAAAGAGCAAAGAAAGTGGGAGAAATTGAAGTTGCCATTAGTACAAAGTGGCGCCCATGGCAGTAGAATATTGGTGACCACTAGAAACCAGGTGGTTGCCGATATGGTGGGAGCTCCCACTCACACCATCAATTTGGAGAGGTTGAGCGAACAAAATTGTTTGTCAATATTCAACCGTATGGCATTTTATAATAGGGATAAGGATGGTGTGTTGGAAGCCATTGGTGAAGAAATAGCAAAAAAGTGCAAGGGTTTGCCTCTTGCTGCAAAGACTCTGGGTAGTCTCATGCGTAACAAGAAAACGAGGGAAGAATGGCAAGAAGTTTTGAACAGTAAGATATGGGACTATGAAGAGGTTGAGCAACAAGTTTTCCAACCACTATTACTGAGTTATTTTGATTTGGCACCTGCGGTCCGACGATGCCTTCTATATTGTGTTATCTTTCCAAAAGATCATTTGATCTCTAAAGATTATTTGATTGAGTTGTGGATGTCACAAGATTATCTCTATTTGAAAAAAAACATGGAGAAGAAAATAATTGGCCAAAGGTTTTTCAATAACTTAGCAGTGCGATCTTTCTTCCAAAACTTTGAAGAAGATGTTCTAGGAAATATCTGGAGGTGTAAAATGCATGATATTGTGCACGACTTTCTGCAGTATCTTACTCAAAATGAATGCTTTACAATGGAGGTTAAGGGTGGTAACGATACAATAGAGGCCTTGGGTGACAAGATCCGCCATTTGACCTTAATGCTTGCACCCGAGGGTCCACTCTCATGTGTTTCGTTTTCCAGCTGCGATCTACGTACTCTTGCAACTTTTGATTCAAAATTTAATGCTGTGGACTCAACTTTGATCTCGCAGTTGAAACATATTAGGACATTAAATTTGAGTGGTGGTTGTATTGAAGTGCTTCCGGAAGAGATAGGTGAATTGGTGCATCTGAGGTTCATTGATTTGTCTGACAATGATGGTTTGAAAAAGCTACCGAATGGGGTGTGTAATTTATACAATTTGCAGACGTTGCGCCTTCGCGAGTGTAGGAAACTTGAAAGTCTACCTCGGAGCATGGGAAAGTTGATTAACTTAAAGCATCTTTATGTTGAGGGTTGCGATGAGCTGAAGTACTTGCCGAAAGGGATTGGGAGATTAACAAATCTAAGAATACTAGATCGGTGCCCTGTTGGCGGTGGTAAAGACGACGATGAAGCGTTCAAATTGGGAGATTTGAGAAACTTAGACCAACTTCGTGAACTCGGCATAGATATTGATGGGGATGTGGAAGTTGCTGTGGGTGAGGGTGAGAAAGCATCAACCCTAGGGAACAAACAACAACTCTTAGAATTGAAAATAAGTTTTCAAGATCGGGAAGATGACGAGGGAAGAAGAAGCAGCAGTAGTGCAGAAACACTGAATTTTTTACGACCGCATCCAAATTTGGAATTTTTAAGAATTAAAAGGCATAATGGAAGCACTGCCCCCAATTGGATCATTTCATTAAACAATTTGAGATTTCTCTCTCTCTTTGAATGGAATGAATGTGAAGTTTTACCTCCTTTGGGAAAATTGCCGTCCCTCGAAACACTCTGCCTTTGGGGCATGAAAGGAAAAAAGGTTGGAGTTGAGTTTCTGGGAATAGAAAAGGAAACGTCATCAGCATCATCATGCATTACTCTATTCCCAAAATTGAAAAAACTCGAATTTCTTTACATGGAGGCGTGGGAAGAGTGGAAAGGAGTGGAAGAGTGGAAAGGAGTGGAAGAGTGGAAGGAAGAGGATTCTCATATTACCATAATGCCATGCCTTTCTTCTTTAGATATTACTCGGTGCCCTCAGCTAAAAACACTGCCAGACTTCTTGCGGAAAACACCACTTCAGACACTTGAAATCATTTCCTCTAAGAGTCTTGCACGAGGTTGCCGAGAAGGCAGAGGAAAGGAGTGGCCCAAGATTTCTCACATCCCCAACATCACAATCACGCCTAAATATTCTTATTTTGATTCTGATGATGAGGGCGAAGGCATAGTGGAAGCAGAGGATGATGTTGAGTTGCAGGAGAGGCCTTCCACTTCGGGTAAGTAAGCTCTTTTCTATTTATTTACCAACTCACCCTATTCATTTTACATCAATGCGCTAATTTCAGGGTTGAGCTTTTACTATACTTGCCAAATGACAACATCTCATGTTCCAACTAGATAAGTTATTATGCAACTTTAAACCGGAAATTATACTTGCCAAATGACAAGATCTCATGTTCCAACTAGATAGTTTTATTTTATTTTTAAAATCTCTGGATTTGAGACTATAAGCAACTTTAAACCGGAAATTATATGCAAGAAAGTAACAGTTTATGGTCACAAAATTTTGCAGACCTCCAGTAGTGTGATTTAGCTGCTAGCAGTTAGAGGATGGACGCAGGAGAGGAAGTGAGATGGAAAGGGAGACAAAGCTGCATGCATTACTAGAACCGGTGGTTGGCTGCTGCATTACAGATTTCATCGGAATCGTCTTTTCCTTTACTTTCGGGCAGAATGAAGATCGTCTAGACTCTAGACATAGGCACATTAATTGTGTGTATGTGTGTACAGTATATTGCAAAGATATCATTCACTGGACTTGCGGAGTACAGTGCACATTTTATGTAAATACTAAACAAATTAGTAAAGTTCGGCAGATTGAACAAAAATGCTATCGAGATACAATCGATGATATGCAAACCATACTTGCTGTTAAGTGGGCTCTCGGCATTAACCACAGCAACCGACATGTAGCCCTCTCTAGCACCGGCAAAGAAGACATTTTAACCAGGATCCAAAGCAACCGCATCAATTATAGTAGGGAAAACAATATTTCTGAATAATCTCCCACTTCCTACGCTCCAAACCTAAGAAATTTACATCCAAATCAAAATTACAAAACACATGCAATTTCAAGATTGCATTGCTATTTTGTTTATTGGGGACGAATAAGAATGCAATAGGCAAAAGACGTGTAATAGATATTGAGGGACTTAAAGAGTGTGCTCCGTAAAATCCATTAGCATTTCAGAGCTCAAAAAAAGATCAATTCAAGGAGATAAAAAAAATGATTAGGAAAATTAACCTCCCATAAGTAGATATTCCCCTTGCGGCTGCACATCGAAATTCTCAAAATTCAATTAAAATGCAAGCTTTATCAGTTGAGGCAGTTCATCAAACAGATTGTGTGCATAATAAAGGAGGTCATCTTACCTTGGACCAGGACCTGTACTGGACAGAGCCAGAGGAGGCAGAAGGCTCGCGGAGCTGAGAGGAGGCGAGGAACCGTTTGCTGAAACAAATGAGGCCTTGAGGCGGAGAGGCGCAGAGCTTGTAGTGGAGCTGGTCGGCGCCGGTGCAAAGGTCACAGCAGCCGATGGTTCGTTGGATATTCAACTTGTAGCGGAGTATCGATGGATTGGACTGGTGAATTGGGGTTTCTCACAAGGGTTTTATTGAGCGTTTGGGAATCTCGAATAGAGTAATGAATTAGGGTGCGAATGGTTCGTTTTGGTACGGTTTTGAGTGAAATCGAAATTTTTTGCGGTTTAGTTCGTGCAATTTTAAAGTTAAAATTAAAATGAAACCAAACTGCTTGATCTGATTTGATTTTTTAAGAAGAAGAAATGTACAGTTTAAAATTTAACATATTGATATGCATTTTCATATACAAATTTTAAAAGTTACATTTAACAATAATTCCTGCAAAACATCAAGAAGTTTGATTAGAACAAATGCTAGTACGCACCTAGTGCAACAACAGCAACATGAAAAAGATATTTGTTATGGAAACAATTAGTATAGTGCATGCAGTCGTGATGTTAAAACAAGTTTGTGCAACAAAAGGGTGTCACATACAAGGTGTAACACAAAACAGGTTGAATAACTTTTAATTCATATATGTTTTTGTGTGTGTGTGATGTATAAAATAAGAAAGGTCCTTCAAATTAATGAACGAAAGAGGTCCTTCAAATTAATGAACGAAAGAAAGTGATGAATGATGATATTCTAGTGTGGTTGAGTCCATACTAAATGCATAGACTCTAACAACAACCAGTTAAACATGACATCTACTATAGACATTTAATTAAATGTTAATTAATATTTGTGGTGCGGTTTTCAAAAACTGAAACCGAAACCAAACCGTTTACTACACCTTGATTCGGTTTCAAAATCGAAACCATTTGAAAACCGCAAAATCGTTCGGTGCAGTCTGATTTGTTTCGTGTTTCGATTTCGATTTTCGATTCCAAGTGCCTACTCCTATAACAGATACGTAAAATGTTGGTGGTGCTGCTCTCTGAGAATTTTGCTAGGGTTTTTGAATGGCTCGTAGCCAAGAGAGCAATTTTGCTAGGGTTTTTGAATGGGTTTTTGAATGGCTCGTAGCCAAGAGAGCAATTTTGCTAGGTTTTTGAATGGCTCGTAGCCAGACACAAAAGGTCGGAAAGGTTCTCAAAATGAGGTCGTTGGCAATTGTTTGAATGTTTCTAATTGTTGTCCTCAACTCATGGGAAATTTTTTTTGAAGTCATATAATCTCTTTCTATATCCAACTTAAGTTTTAAATCTGAGTTGTCGTTTTGGCTATATTATAGTTACCATCAAGTATAAGATGAAATTAACAATAAAACTAAAATATATCAATAAACCCACACTTAGTAATCAACTCCTACCATCACGTGATCTTTTATCCTACGTTCATTTTTGCTAAAACCATAAGACGCTCCCACAGAAAAAGACAAGCTTTCTTTGCCTGATGGATGATAATTTTGAAGTTTTAAATCTTCCAACAAAGGTATGAACTCATTTACGCAAGTTTTTTTTTTTTTAATCGTTTGATTTCATATTTTTTAGGGTTTAGGAGTGTATCACCTGTAAGAAGGAACTTTGAATCCTCCAACTGAAATTGTTCAAGTTCAGTACCAGAGTCAGAAGCTCTTTATTCTGCTATAACTTGTGTGGAGTGTACCATCAAACTGGTTGTGCGACGAATGCAACTTCTGAATACATGTTGAACATATCAATAGGAATATGACCTTTTAGGGCATTGGCCTGCACAAACAAACACTCCACCTGATCTTTATTGCCAATCAAGTTTGGAAAAATCAACACCATATGTATATTGTCAACCCGAAGGTAGTTGACTCTAAAGCTAATCCGAAAATAGTCTTTTAATCTATTTGGGCAAACGAATCTTGGTGGCAATTACATATTATCAACCTGGTAAGTTTAAAAGTTTAATGAATTTATTTGATTATTTTATTTTTTGAATTGGTGTAAGGATAAATTTACATATTGAATTGGATTTGTGAGGGTGATTTAGATAATAAATTTGAATTCAAAAAGATATTAATAGTTTAATTAAAAATAATATGAGTTTAGAGAGTAAACTGGATGTAAAAAGAAATTATATGAGTTCAAATAAAATTTTTCGACTCTCAATTATGGATTAATTTTGTATACCTTTCCATTGTTCAAAAATTCATAAATGATATATAAAAAAAACAAAATTGTTAATTGGTGTCCATTGTTGATTGATTCCGACATCTTTCACTGACACTTCTTTAGGTTTTTTGTTTTTAATTCGACCGTCGATTTGAATTTTAGAAATTTAATAAATTTAATCGGCATTTTTTTGTACCGGACGGATCATAATTAAGGGTCTTGGACTGGATGTCATCTTTATTCTCATTCCCGCCTTATTTACAAAAGAGAGAGACCGTTTGCGCGAATCAGTGGGAGTCTTCCAAGTTTCCGTGTTTTTCCCGCTATGCCATGCAAACAAAAGGAGAGGAAAGGAAGAAAAGGGGACACGTGGAGGGCTTCTAGGTCTTCTTCTTTTGAAATGTAGCTTTCTTTTTATTTATTTTTTCTTTCATCTTTATCTTCTTTAGTCTTATTTCTCCTGCTGGGGTACATTCTCCGAGAAATGAAGCTAGAGAGCCAAGGGGAGGACACAACGTGTTGGTGCTATTGCAGGTTGTAGAGTGGGACTCTGCATCGAATTAGATTTTCATGGATTTGTTGGTAGATTTTGTGGTGATAGAGAGTAACTTATTAAGTACAATTGGGTCATTATCTTATCATTTCGTGTAAATGATATAATAAATTAGTGCTAGAGTCAGTATGCGTGACTGACTCTAGCACTGATTTACTATTCTCAAATGAGCGACGTTCAAACTAGTTTTGATGTGTTTGTTGGGGGAGGGGGGGGGGAACTGGTTTTACCATCTTTGTGTGTTGTTCAAAAATTAATGCAAAGTAAAAGCTTAGATCATCTTCAAAGAAGATGTCAAATTTTAAACCTAAAATTTAAATTTAAAAGCTTACATGGCACTTTGGCATCTTTTAAATTTGATGTGTTTGTTGGGGGAGGGGGGGGGAACTGGTTTTACCATCTTTGTGTGTTGTTCAAAAATTAATGTAAAGTAAAAGCTTAGATCATCTTCAAAGAAGATGTCAAATTTTAAACCTAAAATTTAAATTTAAAAGCTTACATGGCACTTTGGCATCTTTTAAACTTTTGCTCTATAACCGATATGTAGCGGAGTATCGATGGATTGGACTGGTGAATTGGGGTTTCTCACAAGGGTTTTATTGAGCGTTTGGGAATCTCGAATAGAGTAACGAATTAGGGTGCGAATGGTTCGTTTCGGTACAGTTTTGAGTGAAATCGAAATTTTTTGCGGTTTAGTTTGGTGCAATTTTAAAATTAAAATTAAACTGAAACCAAACTGCTTGATCTGATTTGATTTTTAAAGAAGAAGAAATGTACAGTTTAAAATTTAACATATTGATATGCATTTTCATATACAAATTTTAAAAGTTACATTTAACAATAATTCCTGCAAAACATCAAGAAGTTTGATTAGAACAAATGCTAGTACGCACCTAGTGCAACAACAGCAACATGAAAAAGACATTTGTTATGGAAACAATTAGTATGGTGCATGCAGTCGTGATGTTAAAACAAGTTTGTGCAACAAAAGGGTGTCACATACAAGGTGTAACACAAAACAAGTTGAATAACTTTTAATTCATATATGTTTTTGTGTGTGTGTGATGTATAAAATAAGAAAGGTCCTTCAAATTAATGAACGAAAGAAAGTGATGAATGATGATATTCTAGTGTGGTTGAGTCCATACTAAATGTATAGACTCTAACAACAACCAGTTAAACATGACATCTAATATAGACATTTAATTAAATGTTAATTAATATTTGTGGTGCGGTTTTCAAAAACCGAAATCGAAACCGAAACCAAACTGTTTACTACACCTCGATTCGGTTTCAAAATCGAAACCATTTGAAAACCGCAAAATCGTTTGGTATGGTCTGATTTGTTTCGTGTTTCGGTTTCGATTATCGGTTCCAAGTGCCTATTCCTATAAAAGATACATAAAATGTTGGTGGTGCTGCTCTCTGAGAATTTTGCTAGGGTTTTTGAATGGCTCGTAGCCAAGAGAGCAATTTTTGCTAGGGTTTTTGAATGGCTCGTAGCCAGACACAAAAGGTCGGAAAGGTTCTCAAAATGAGGTCGTTGGCAATTGTTTGAATGTTTCTAATTGTTGTCCCAACTTATAGGAAATTTTATTTGAACTCATATAACCTCTTTCTACATTCAACTTAAGTTTTAAATCTGAGTTGTCATTCTTGCTATATTATAGTTACCATCAAGTATAAGATGAAATTAACAATAAAACTAAAATACATCAATAAACCCATACTTAGTAATCAACTCCTACCATCACTAGTAATCAACTCCTACCATCACGCGATCATTTATCCTACGTTCATTTTTGCTAAAACCTTAAGACGCTCCCACAGAGAAAGACAAGCTTTTTTTGCCTGATGGATGGTGATTTTGAAGTTTTAAATCTTCCAATTAAGGTATGAACTCATTTACGCAATTTTTTTTTTTTTGTTCGTTTGATTTCATATTTTTTAGGGTTTAGGAGTGTATCACCTGTAAAAAAGAACTTTGAATCCTCCAACTGAAATTGTTCAAGTCCAGTACCAAAGTTAGAAGCTCTTTATTCTGCTATAACTTGTGTGGAGAGTACCATCAAACTGGTTGTGCGACGAATGCAACTTCTGAATACACGTTGAAGACATCAATAGGAATATGACCTTTTAGGGCATTAACCTGCACAAACAAACACTCCACCTGATCTTTATTGCCAATCAAGTTTGGAAAAATCAACACCATATGTATATTGTCAACCCGAAGGTAGTTGAATCTAAAGCTAATCCGAAAATAGTCTTTTAATCCATTTGGGCAAATGAATCTTGGTGGCAATTACATATTATCAACCTGGTAAGTTTAAAAGTTTAATGAATTTATTTGATTATTTTATTTTTTGAATGGATGTAAAGATAAATTTACATATTGAATTGGATTTGTGAGGATGATTTAGATAATAAATTTGGGTTCAAAAAAATATTAATAGTTTAATTAAAAATAATATGAGTTTAGGAAGTAAACTGGGTGTAAAAAGAGATTATATGAGTTCAAATAAAATTTTCCAACTCTCAATTATGGATTAATTTTGTATACCTTTCCATTGTTCAAAAATTCATATATGAAATATAAAAAAACAAAATTGTTAATTGGTGTCCATTGTTGATTGATTCCGACATCTTTCACTGACACCTCTTAAGGTTTTTTGTTTTTAATTCGACCATCGATTTGAATTTTAGAAATTTAATCGGCATTTTTTTGTACCGGACGGATCATAATTAAGGGTCTTGCACTGGTCTTTATTCTCATTCCCGCCTTATTTACAAAAGAGAGAGACAGTTTGCGCGAATCAGTGGGAGAGGGCTTTTATTTATTTTTTCTTTCATCGTTATCTTCTTTAGTCTTATTTCTCCTGCCTGGGGTACATTCTCCGAGAAATGAAGCTAGAGAGCCAAAGGGAGGTCAAATGAGCGATGTTCAAACTAGTTTTGATGTGTTTTTTATTTTGTTTTTTTTGGGGGGGGGTGTTGGGAACTGGTTTTACCATTGAAAGAATTTAAGCTAGGATTGTAAACATAGATTGTATAAACTCAACTCAATTAATTATGAGTGAGGTATGGACTTCATTATATAGAGATTACAAGATGTGGTTGGTTACATATCATCTGATTACATTTGAAATTCAAAACTAAGTTACACATGAGTTTTAGATAAGGAAGAAGTGTGATTCCTTGCTATCTGTTGAAGAGGTTGAAGAGTATCCAACTTGTGTGGCTGACTTGGAGAGACGTTTACCATGCATTTCGGACGTGGAGAGATATCTTGAATAGTTGGTTTATCAACCATCTTTGTGTGTTGTTCAAAAATTAATGCAAAGTAAAAGCTTAGATCATCTTTAAAGAAAATGACAAATTTTAAACCTAAAATTTAAATTTAAAAGCTTACATGTCACTTTGTCATCTTTTAAACTTTTGCTTTATAACCGATATGTTAAATTTTAAACATAAAATAATAATTCCTATGTACTTTCTTTGCATTGGAAATGAAAAGAAACAAAAGGATAATGCTTTAAACCAATAAAAAATTAATAAAAAGCATTTAATAATTAATTAAAAAATCTGAAGGTGCTGTCAAATTTGGCAGCAAAAGAGGAGAGATGTTAATCTATGTCATGCCACATCAGATTTGGCTTCTCGATTGGAAAACATTAATGCTATCTTTTGTTACCGTTATTGCTGATCTGGACAATTTGATATCTCCTTTGGAGATACTCTTATCGGTGGGGAAAGCATTTTTTCTGAGCATAATTTACCACCAGAAATATGATGTTCGTCTTCAACGTCAACCACATTCCAGCAGGCATTTCACGTTTTTGACAGCGCAGATAATCTTGGGTGCTCCGGAGTACTCAAGAAAGTCCCCCGGAGCCTAGACAACGTCCATCCGTGAGAGCTCGACTCATTTGACTCACAATACCAGTCTCAACTACTCGATTTCTACTCGTTGGTAAAAAGTATGGGACCACGTTGGCAAATAACTTCAAATTATCAGACTTCTAAGCTGTCAGAATATACAAAATTTCCATATCTTCACTCATGTTACTACCTAAATTGATCAAGACCAGGTCCTATTGGATGGACCATCCATTGCCGGCCGATTAAACACGATAGAAACTAGACTACGGGTGCTTGACTATGCCATCCGTAGGGAAGCTCTCACCCAACCCACTACATGAGAAATTTGAGGTCAGCCTACCTTACCGAAGTTTTTCTCTTGTTAATCACAGCCAAACAACGACACACGTACCTATCATCATCATTTGTCACAATGCAATGTTATTATCTCCATCGAAGGTCAGCCAAAAAGCTACAAGATCAATGATCACCACATCGGACATCTTCCGACTGATGGACTCTATTGGCACAAATCCTGAACGCCGGACATAAGGACTCACATATTTTCCTCCATCTAAATTCTCTAATTAAGCTAAAACGATTGACAAAGCTTCTAATCAATGAGAGAGAGCCAGGTTGTTATCTAATGAGCTTTGCGGACTTCTAGGTGCGAAGCTAAGTAATTCAACAATCCTAGTAAAAGCAGGTCCTAGGAAAGACAGAAAAAACCAAAAGTCATATAAAAATTTAAAAAAACATGTTAAAAGCAGGTCCTAGGAGAGCCATGTTGTTATCTAATGAGCTTTGAGGACTTCTAGGTTATATGTGGGTCACTGAAGATCTGAATAAGAAAGACATTCCCCTTCCAAGGTATAATTTGAATACCATTTCATACGCATCTGTAATTATGAAAGCAAAATTAAACCCCAATACAAACGTTAGGAAGGAGTAACGCACATTTAGCCACTACCACGTTTAAAATGTTCCCGAATGAATCTATCTGCATGGGATGGGTACTTATCTCGGATATATGCTCGAAGACACTTCTGGTAGGAGAAGTATATCCATACACCATCAGTTCTGATGACAAATAGGCACCTTGAGTGTTTAAATTGGGGATGCCGATCAACCTACAGCAACACAAGTTACAAAGAAAGTGGTTAGTTTGCATAGACAAACACAAGAATCCACATCAAACAAAATAAAGGTTGATCATATATAGAAAGGAGGACTGGTTCAGAAATCAATAAGAACTTGAAATTCAATCAATAAATAGTTTACAAATACAATGTCAACAAATAGTCAGTTTAAGTTCTATTCAAGTAAAGATCAGACTGAAGAAGAGAAGTTTTGAGAAAGAGACAGAGACAGAAAATTTCACGTCACAGAAACAATAATAGAAAGATCTTTATTTACGGTTACATATTACACTCGTAACTGGTTTCTGAACCAACGTGCTAAGGAAAAAGTAGCCAAAGAAAAAGTAGAAAAAAATTAGACCAAAACTTTAATAGTTTACACATTCAGCTTCCGCTATCATTGAATTGTACTGAAAAGGTACGAAATAAATAATCTGTAGAAAATAATCTAGGAAAAACAAGCCCCAATAGTTAAGGATAAGTTATGAACACGCAGATCTAAAGTTCCAAACATGCACTAAAAAAGGTTAAAGTGGGAAGAAAAAAGCCAAGGCCTGTAGCTCATTAAGCTAGAGCACCTGTGACTGGCCCCCCATTGAACTTCATCTTACACAGAGGGGACAAAAATAAATTTCAGGCTAGATAAATGCTTTTCTATTCACATAATCATTAAGAGATGCCACAAACTTCTAGTTGTGTATGTTTGTGCAGCGATATTTCAATGGTTTCTTCTCTTACTCGGTTGCAATACAGTTAACATCTTGCATTCATCCAAGGTTTCCTATTACATAGGTTGGTGACACCAATTTCTTGTTAAATCTTTTGGTTGTGACAAAAATTGGAATGACCCATCAGCAATAGCATATTAAAAATAGTAAAAGACAGGAACTGTTTTGGAGAGCAATCCTTAAAGCTACATGAGCAACAACATCAAAGAATAGCTTTTGCTCAAAAATAAGTGTCCTGATGTTTGTTAAGACATTAGCGTTTTAGTTCAAGGAGTTAAGGATACTCGAATAATGTTGAGTTCACTGGACATTTTCCACAAGGGTGCTTCTATTTGGACTGACATTTTTACTCTTTATACTCGCCTTCCTAAAGTTTCTTTAACTTTCTCATATTATTCATCAATATTTTCAATTTCTTTCTTTTAAACTTAAAAATAGATACCTGTAAAGGCAAGTGCCAAGGTTCTCGGGGAAGAAGAGAAGAAGGAACTGGACAGGGAAGGGAGGAGGTAACAGGGAGAGAAGGGCATGTAAAGATAAGGAATTGAACCAACAAGGGTAATAGAATTGGTACATAATGTTTTTAACCAGCGATGACTAAGAGATTGATGCAAATAGGATGAACATTTAGGCCTCCTTATACTTCAGAACAACCATGACATTTAATTACCCGCTGCATTCCTTTCGAACATGTTCAAGTTTTAGTCTTCAACACTTAATACATTCACCACAAATCTAATTCACAAACTCTAAACTCCTCTTTCTATGATTTCAGCCTTTGAAACCATTTTTCCACTAACCCAAACCGCTCATGAAAACATCAACAGGCTTGTTTCTCTATACAACATAAACTATCATACTTAAAGAAGGCACACATTGTGCATTCACACCAACGGTGATTTGTGACACACAACAGTGCGTCTTCCAAACCATCCTTCACACTTCAACAAACAACTTGGTAGATACTACAAATTTAAAATAGACCTTCCTAGTCAATCATTCGATGACAACCATTTCTAGTTAAATTTTTCAGCCCACACAAAATTTGATCGGTGCATGAGTATCAACACTATATATAACTAATTAGGGGCTCAATTCCAAAAGAACGAATGCACCGATGCTCCAAAAACCGTCATTTGCACCATAGCAAACATATTGGCAATGACTAATGAGTTACTTACCCTCAATATTTTATAAATTTGACTACAATATAAACCTAAATTCTTCACAAGAAATTCAATTAATAGATAACATAGGGCAATCTCCGACGGTAAATGGTGGAGGAAAAAAGTTACCATGATAGAATCAATTGCGCAGCCAATTTTATCCTCTGAGTGTGGATGATGAGCAAGAAGCCTTTCCACCACAACCTTTTCATCTTCCTCCGTCAGCCGCTCACCATCCATGTACCTGCAAACCACCAAAACCAGTTCACAAAGTAAAACGACGGGGCTCAACGTCGTTGCGAGCTAAGCTCACAGTAAGCATACCTATCAGAGTGCAGAATCTCCTTGGCCAGCAAAACGACGGGCTCGATGTCGTTTAAAATCTCCCGTTCCTTATCCTTCCACTTGCAGTAGTCGGGGTCGTCCCAGCGAGGGTACTTCGGCGGCTCCTTCACGCTCAGCACTTCTCTCAGCGCGGAACTGTCCGCCGAGGACGATAGACTATCCGGCCGAGTCGACTCGCTCGCCACGCTGCACCACGCCCTGCCGCTCGGGACCGCAAGCCCGAGGCCCAGGCGTCGGTGGTGGACTCGCGCGCAGAGGAACGAAAATGTTCGCAGCAGCGCCGGATTCAGAGTCGCCATTCGCGTCGTCGTCGTCGTCGTCGTCATCTCATTGTTTGAGTGGCACCAGTGTATCGTGGATCATGGTAGTGACTGTACTAGACTCGTCTGAGTCGGTGGTGATGATGACTCAGTGAGTCGTGACTGATGCGGTGGACTTTGTGGGAATTCTGATATTTGTTTAGGTTTTTCTGGAAAATAAGAAAAATTACAGGCCCAGTATTAGGCCCGATTTGTGATGGAGATAAGTAGTGGGCCCGATGGATGTGTTATCTGATGCCTGATGGGTCCACCACGTGTTTTGCTTTGTTTTTGTTTTCTGTTGTCTGAGGGTCCAACGAATTGAAAATACATGGCCCACACTGCTGGATGTGACTATCGTTCAAAGTTTTGAAACTTCGAACTTTACAGATAAGGACGGAGATTTTGAAATCGGAACGTGAGTGGAAAGTATGAATCTCACGTAGTTAAGGAGTTTTGTACGTATTCGTAAGAAGTTTGGATACTCTTTATTTTATTAATGGTTGCATGGTATAGTTTTAATTTTTATCATGGTATGAAAGTAGCTTTTTTAGTAACATAGGGGGTTGAAACCCTAAAAACTAGCTCAAAGCGTTACCACGTTAATTTTAGTCTTAGGGACTCTCATCATGTTATTAAATAATTGAGTTCCAATCCAATCAGGAGGATTCCTAAAATAATAGTACCCGAGATCTATATTATAGCTTAAATTGACAGGGTCATCTGCCACCATGTTCTTCGTCCGTTAAACATACACTAACTCGCACTCGGCTATGCATGTTAAAACAGCTTAGTTTATGTGTTTGAGCTAACAACTAGCATGCTCTTACTCAGGTCACAAAATACGTATATGATATTTAAATAATTTAAAACCCGGTCTCTTTATCAATTAAGTTCGTAGCTCACTTAATTTCGAAAGAGTAGTTACATGTAATTAATTCAATCATCATCTCGACATTTTGATATTACACTAAATATATACATTCACATGAATAATATTTAACTATCATCGATAATTATAGTAAATACATGCATGTATTTTAGTTAATATCTCCACATTTTGATATAATTTCAAAAGTACGATATTCATGTGTTGTATACTAATCGTCACACGTGTTCCCACAACCTCCAAGTGATGTAAGAGTGGTGCAATTTAAATGGTCGTATACGGAAGAGGCTTATCAAAGAGAAAAGTACATGAAGAGCCCATCAAATAATAAGTTAAGATTTTTAATACAAAATTCGTATTATTAGATAAAATGGAGGTGATGATTATGACATATGAACAAAACCGCTACTAGAATATTAGGCTGTATTTTATGTGACAATCATTAATGGATAATGGTGGACAAATATTTGTTAAACATTAATTTTGCAGAGTAGTTGTACCATCATAATCGCAAAAAAATTATTCATATGACGTATAATGCGTATCGTCTAGACAATCAAACTAAAGAAAAAAATTATGAATTATGTATGTAATGCACCTAACGTGTGACTAGTATCTCGCATTATAGAAATGTATATCTAAGTTGAACCAGTTGATTTGTTTCACGTTCTTACCTCCAAATTTTAGTTATCCTTATTCATATAGATTAAAATATCTCAATCATATTATGGAATACGGAACGTTCTAAAAAATAATTTGTTAAAGTTTTGATATTACACATTTTATGAGTTTTAATTCTCCTTCCTCAATAAATAATAGAGTCGAATTTATTTTTAATTTTTTTAGTAAAGGTGATATTCTACATTTAAATTCCCATTATGAGGATGGAATAGGGTTCAAACTCGAAAATCAGAAACTTAAAGAAAAAAATTCTACATTTAATCACAAAAATTCACAATTTTCTCATTATTCGCAGCAATTGGTTGAGATTGAGAATTGCTCGGATCCTTTGAAAATCGAAAAACTCACTTATCCCACTCTGAAGCCCCAAAATTTTCGAAATGCAAAGTTTCAATCTTTGTCAAAATTCAAAGACCCCCTTGGTAGGACACCAAAACCAAAATAACTATTAACAGGTGAAATGGATAACTTATTAGTTTAACGGGTTGAGTTTGATTGGCCCATTAATTTAACAAATTGAATTTAAGTAATCTAGAACTTAACTAATCGGGTCAAACTCGACCCAAACTCAATAAAACGGAACTGTTTACAAATCTAGCTGTAACAAACGTGAGCATGGTCAAAGACTCATATTAGGTGTCAATTTTTTATTTTTGGAACTTTTGGTGTAAATTGCATCGTAGTTGCTATTTTTGATTTAACACCCACAGACGACGACGCACCTGAATTGTCGCTATCCACACTCCTAACTTCAAATTTAGTTTTGGTTTTACTAGTCGCCCAAATCTTTAATCAAACCAATTAACAGGTTTAAACTTAAATTCGAATCAAGATCGCGGGCCCCACAAGCCAACGAGCAAAATAAGGAAAGAGTGCACACAATAATCACATGAAAGCGCCCGCTTTTGATTTTTCCTCCGGAGAGGAGGTTAATTACTATTATACCATTACCCAAACACTGAGAACAGTTTCCAGAAGAAGCCAAGTGCAATCGGATTTCAAGTCCGCCCTCCCATACATTTCCACAGAGGGGTTGTTGCGAGAAAAACCGCTCCTCTACGACGCTGTCTACGGTTAACCGTGCTGACGTGGCAGAGCTCAGCTGTTGATTTCCGGGTGGTTTAGTTGATGGGCCAGTCAGCTTCGGCGGCCGCCAATTCAAGCCGCCGTGAGAGCAACAACCGCATCCATCGATCCAAGTCCAAAGCAACGGCCGCGATCTCCCCGATGCTGCAGGCCGAGGAGGAAGGCTCTGAGATCGTCGACTGCGCCGATTTCATCTCCGATCTTCCCGACGAGTGCTTGGCCTGCATATTCCAGTCCCTCGGCTCCGGCGATCGGAAGCGCTGCTCGCTGGTCTGCCGACGGTGGCTGAGGATCGAGGGACAGAGCCGGCACCGTCTCTCCCTCTCTGCCCAATCGGATCTCCTCCCTATCATTCCTTCCCTGTTCTCCCGCTTCGACGCCGTCACCAAACTCGCCCTCAAATGCGACCGTAGAGCCGTGAGCGTCGGCGACGAGGCGCTCATCCTCATTTCTCTGCGATGCCGCAACCTCACGCGCCTAAAGCTCCGCGCGTGCCGCCAGTTAACCGACGCCGGGATGATGTCGTTCGCCAAAAACTGCAAAGGGTTGAAGAAGCTGTCGTGCGGGTCGTGCACGTTCGGAGCCAAAGGAATGAACGCGGTGCTCGATAATTGCTCAGCTCTGGAAGAGTTATCGGTTAAGCGGCTTCGCGGCATCACCGACGGATCCGCAGCGGAGCCGATCGGTCCCGGCGTGGCAGCCGCGTCGCTCAAAACGATTTGCCTCAAAGAGCTCTACAATGGACAGTGCTTTGGTCCTCTGATAATCGGCGCAAAGAAACTGAGGACTCTGAAGCTCTTCAGGTGCTCCGGCGATTGGGACAAGCTCCTCCAAGTGATAGCTGAGCGAGTGACCTCCATGGTTGAGATCCATCTCGAAAAGCTTCAGGTTAGCGATGTAGGCCTCACTGCCATCTCCAATTGCTTGGATCTGGAGATTCTGCACCTGGTCAAGACCCCCGAGTGCACCAATGTAGGATTGGTCTCCGTCGCCGAACGCTGCAAGCTGCTAAGGAAGCTTCACATTGACGGATGGAAGGCTAATCGAGTAGGCGACGAGGGTTTGGTCTCGGTAGCAAAGAATTGCGCAAACCTTCAGGAATTGGTGCTCATTGGTGTTAATCCAACAAAAGTGAGCTTGGAGGCATTAGCTTCGAATTGCCCCAATCTCGAAAGATTGGCATTGTGCGGAAGCGATACCGTGGGCGATGTCGAGATTTCGTGCATTGCTGTGAAATGCGTGGCGTTGAAGAAGCTCTGCATTAAGGGCTGTCCCGTCTCGGACATCGGCCTCGAAGCGTTGGCCGGTGGTTGCCCTAACATGGTGAAAGTGAAGCTCAAGAAATGCAGAGGAGTAACAGCAGAGGGAGCTGATTGGTTGAGGGCGAGCAGGCCTTTATTGGCCGTGAATTTAGATACAGGTGAAACAATCCCAGAGGCCGCCATTGATACCTCCGTTGTGGCCCACGATAATTCTGTCGAGTTCCCGCCGTTGGCCATCCAACCGGCGTTTCCGGACATTGCCTCAAGCAGTGCTGGGCGGCCGACCTTTAAGTCAAGGTTAGGGCTTTTGACGGGGAGGGGTTTTGTGGCTTGCACTCTGAGAAGGTGGGCGTCGAATCGGAATCATAGTTAGTGTTATTGAAATTGAACCATACAGCAAAACCTCCCCTTGTTCATTGTTCACTTTTTGGCTGCATTATTTGGATTCTGACCTTTTTTTATGTACTTAATTTGATGTTTGTGTGCTGTTTATTGCCTTTTCTCAATCGAATTTTCATACTTTTTTTTAATTTGCTTTTATATTCCCATTTGATTTGTGTATAAGGTTTTGGTCTTTGTTGGGTAATATTTGGGTACTAGCGATGCCGGGAGGGAAAATCGAACTTAGGACCTTGGGTGTAACGAGTGAGCGATCTCTTGATTAACTATAGCTGGTCAGTTTGATCTTTTCTCCGTTTGTGACTAGCAGGCAAAACCCGGTTACAAGCAGTGACGAATTCAGGATTCGAACATTAGGGAGTCCCATTGTTAAAGATCTAAAACTCGGCTACCAGCCTTGCCTGCAAAAAAATTTAGTTTATTGGCATTTTGTCGAACACTTGATAGGTTTGTTGTCATCAGCCGAACCATTACATATGCCGAAGCAAGTTGATGAGTGCTCTTGATGTAACTTGTCGAGTGCTGTCGAGGTATATCTAGCAGGTATTACATTAAACATTTAGTGGGCACAAAAAGAACTTATACCAATTCAAAGGGTTCTTAGAACATGTGTCTGCCACTGGCTACGAGCCAGATTCTCTCACAGTTCGGATAAAGGGATATAGCCTACTACAAGGTAGATTCTCTTGGATATCAGGCATGGAAGTAACTTGTGTGCTACTTCACTTGTGTCATAGGTGTTGGAAGATATTGACACATTTATCCAAACCAAAACGAAAAATATTGTATTAGGTGAGAAAGGCCAGTTTAGGCTATTTGATTGCAACAATCTTGCCGGTTGCTTTCTGCAGCAAAGCAGGCTAAGAGTAGTTCCACCCTTAAAAAAATACGTCAGCACTTAGGCTATTTAATTCATTCAGTGAACAGTGATAAATCCCAATAAACAGTAATAGACAATGCATCTCCGTCCCTAAAAAAAATAGCCTATTCAATTTTATTAAAATATTATTATTATTTATTATAAAATAATAAAAAATAATAATTTTATTTTTAATTTCTATGAGGAAGCAAGTAAACATTGAGCAACCGTTTTGCTTTCTCATTTTCTTTCCGTGGTACAACTGTTTCGCTCTCTTTTTGACGAGCAAGCAAACTTTGGTGACAATGATCACAAAGCAAGACACAGTGAAGAAAAATAGAGTCACAAAATCCCTCGCATTCCACTTCCTCACCTCCTTCGCTTCGACTCTCAAACTCTTGGCCCTCCTCAACGCGTCGACCTCCTTCAACAAATCAAACTCCAACCCCTTCTTCTTCAACTCCTCAATGCACTTTCCCGGTAGGTTCTTATCCTCATTTTCTCTCTCCAACAACTTCTCCAGGTGCCCCTCTGTGTCGCTTTTATACCTTATCACCCAAATGATCCCCAACGAGAAGCAGAGATAGCAGAGCGACGGGGATCCAAGACTTGCGGCACGCGAACCCTTGCGGGTCCCGTGATGAGGAACTGAAGAGAAGGGTGAGAGATGTGGAGTGGAAGAGGAAGAAGAAGATGAAGAGCATCTTGATCTCCTTTCAAACCGAGTCGATTTGGTACTCCTTGATATTAGGAGACCAGCTTGGACCGGGTGCCAGCCTATCTGCTGGGCTGGAGTGGAATGGCTGGGTGCCGGGCCAATAATTTGGCTAAGTGCTGGCCTATTTGTTCCCCGGTGGAACTGCTCTAATGGGGTGTGACAAGGTTTCTTCTATGTAAGATTAATTGAAACCCCATGCATACTGGTTATAGCTGATAATTTCTCTAGGAAGAGGCTTTCCCGTTGCTTACGGGCAAGGACTCCCGCGCTTGACGACGACTCTCGCGTCACCCAAACGATGGGAAATTTCTTTTCTATCCTTGAATTTGTAAACAATTCATGATTATAAACAGAAGCCGTCATTAATCAAAACAAATCCAAAAGAAATCTGGTCTAAAGCAAAAGCTATAAAACGAGCATAGTGACATGTAATGATAAAAGGAGTCGATGTTCACTTCGAAAAAAGAAAAAGAAAAGGAGAATCTGCCATAATTTCATGTTAATCTCAATGTTTAGCATTAAAAAAAAAAAAAAAGGACAAAAAAATACTGACAGTTTGATGGATAACGTCGTCTCACTTCTACAAACTAATGGCTAACACCTGTAGAAATATATATTACGAATTGGACGATGATTGCTGATTTCCTTCCTTGAGCACAATTGCAGTGTTTCGCTGACTTCCTTGCTGGAACTGTTGGCTTCTTTAACTGAAGCAAACCTACCCACATCTCGGGTTCAGTTTTCTACTCCGTTTTCTTTCCCTTCTCAGCACGCGGCTTTTGCTTTTGGTATATCAGTATCTGACTCAGGAGGGTAAAATTCGTTGCGATGCCAATCACAGAGCCCAACAGAACTAGTAGAGGATTAAGGAGAAGCAGATGAACGAATACATATATGTGCACGTTTAGTGTCTATTTTTGGTGATGCAAACAAACACTAGTCATGATCATCTTTGACGAGGAACTCAATTTTGTCGGTCATTTTAGGGGAACGAGAAAGAAACTAGCGGTAACTAGGTTCTGAGGGAACCCAATCAAGATGCGCGAACCTGAGAACTTGCTACTTCTACACAGACTAAGACTATGAAAACAATAATAATTTTTTTTGCTGAATTATATTTCAATAAAAACGCAACTTATCTGATAGACATGAAAAAAGGATACCACTTTTGGGTGCTTGTTCTTGGATGCTGGTGAAAACTCTCACTGCAAAAGAACGTTAAGAACTCTGTGAGTCTGACAATATATCAATTATATTCTACGCCTATAACCCTACTAATATGTTTAACATACCCATGGAACCTGCAAAATTCATTAAGTTCGTTAAGAAGCTGAGCTCCCCTGTACTTTTATTCTGCTCAAGAAATTGTTCAGCAGAATCAGAAAAATAGCTAAAACAGGTTGAGAGAAAGAACTGAATATTGATATAGTAGGAGATTAAACTGGTTGCCATGCCAGAGATTGTGCAAACTCAGAATTACAACTTCGGGCAAGCAGTCAAATCATCCATGCTCACATCAACAAAGAGTACTAGACAAACGTCTAAATTAAATCCCACTTACAGAAAAGTTCGCCCATATCTGTGGGATCTTGGCACCGAGAAAGATTGCATGCTGGGATGCCTGTATCAGATTGTTTCCACATCAGTACATCTATGCATAAAGAACCATATAGATAAGAGAAAAGATTATATTTATGCATAAAAATAGCTGAGTATGGAAATGAATACAAGGCAAGGGAAGGAAGGAAAAGTGCTTGTCATCCCAATAGTTTATAAGCCATTGAAATCGGCTACTTACATATAGAGCCTCAAAGAGAACAGGATCTATCTGGCCAGCTAATATTGTTGGTGCTACAGCACAATATCTGGAAAACCATCATAATTAAGGAAGAAGTTGACCACATTTCTCCCTTACACAGAATGAGAGATTAGGAGGAAAAAAAAAAAAGCGAAGGCTGAACTGATTCTCAAGAAAGGATACAGTAACGCCGTGATCATTGTTCTGGTACTCATAGGTCGGGAGTAATAATAGATAATGGCAATCAATATTAGAGCTGTAAAAGAGAAACATAAAACAAATTGTGTTAGATCTTGTGCGAGTGCTATAAATTAGCTCATCCTAATGCCATAAAATTGAAGTCAAAATGCCCAACAAATTTACCAAGAGCTTAGATCTATACGTGTCAAAATCATCATAAAGGTATAATCAACGAACCACAACTCTTTGTTTGCCACAAAACTAAAAGTTCAATCACATATGGCTAATCTGATATAACTAACTCACTCTACCGTCAAAATCATGCTTCTGTACCTCTACTTTCACTCTCATATCTCTATGAAGCAATTCCCTGGTATACGTTTACTGACACAAAAGTACAAGAAGCCTTTGACATACCTTGGATCAAAAGAAAGGCCAATTCCCCATAAGCTGAGAACGGAAGCCCTTTATGAAGGCAATACGCCAGAGCAATGGTGTAACCAACTACTTCGAGCTCAAAAGAGATAATACTAAGACCTCTGACACTTCCATGTTGCAAAATTTTTATTATCTGCAATCAAAGAACAAAAGCACCATACCGTGTACAATGTCAAAAATAAATTCAAACGACTACATAACACGGTGCAAAGCTTTTCAACACGAGGACAAAATAGGGCGATGGCACATTATTATTTAATTAACAAGAAATTCATAATCATTTTTAAACTTAAACATAAAGAGGAAGATTCTGTTCCTTCCAACAGTTTAGATCCCATAAATCGTCAATAATCGAATTTGAAGGATATGCGGGAATTAAACTACCGGTTTCCAGTTTAAACTGTGGCAATTTAACAATGACTTTGAATTGAAGGAGAAAGAAAAAAATTCTATTCGTTCCAACATTCCATAACACTTTATCAATAAAACTTCAAGGATCTGCAGGCATTAAACAACTGGTATCGAGTTTAAACTGTCAAAATTTAACAACGAATTGAGTGATTGAACATAAAACACACAGCTAGTGACTTAATGGGTCAGCAAAAAATGCAAAAAATCTAGAAAACTCAAATATTTAGATAATTTTCTGGGAAAAAGGATTTGGGTTTTAGTTCAAAATCCAACAATTTCAAATCTTTTGGCAAAAAAATTACTAAACAAACACTAATTGAGAACATAAAATCCTTTTTTAACCCATTAATCGATGGTGCCCATATCAGAGATCTGCCTTCTGTTCTTATAAAATACAACAATTTCAACAGAGATTGTGAAACGAAAACAAAAGGTAATTGCTTTAAGTAATTAACGATGATAGGCGAAAAGCAAAGGGAGGAGAAAGAAAGTGCCTGAGGAAGTTTCACGGTGGTGGAAGCGGCGACGATGGCGTAGCCGAGAAGCTTGGAAATAAGGGGCAGCAAGCAATCTTTGTCGGGGAAGTGGCCGTCGCCGAGGGCCCCCAAGGCGCAGCTGAAATCGATTCCTAGGACCTTCATCGCTGCGTCAAATCAATGGAGATCCTTTACAGTTTTTTCACTCCTCCAAGACACGAACTTCGTATATGTCGAAGACTGAGAGCCCAGGTACGCTATGACTTTTTGGTGCTTTCAGTATTTTTACCGACGCGCGTACGCCAACCATTTTTATTCAATTTACAATTAGTTTTTACAAAGTTCTATATAAAAAAAAGTTCATATTTATTGATCTTAGTGCAGGTTTGATGTTATCAATTTTTATTTTTTTTAACAACTATTACAGACACGAAGAACATTGAAAATGAAATATTGACAAGTTCTTTTTAGTTGGTACCATCTTACTAAGGTCGGTCTTGAAGGTAGCCGATTAGGCATCTGCCTAGACCCCCAATATTATATATTTAAATTTTTACAATCCAAATTCACTAAAAATATTAAAAATTAAAATCATAGGCGTCTGAAAACTAGATTATGTAAACTTATTAAAAAAATTGGTTGAAAATTAGATTGTGTAAACTTAATTAGTACATTTGCATCTAAAAATACAAGATGTGTATTATTTAAGTAATTTTTGTATATCATCCTTCTTTTAATATTTATTTTTGATCATATTTGATGTAGAAATAAACTTTTTCATGTATTTAGCGATTTTTTTTTATACAAATCAATGTACAAAGAATCAGAGGTCAAAGAACTCTAGGGCCCCACTTTGAAGGCCGCCTAAGACCTCCAAAGTCCCAGGGGCCACCCCTGGTAGGTACAACGATATTTTAGACGAAAATTTGAGCTAAGTTAGATGATCAGTCAATTACAATAATAACCTTTCAAACTTGTCATTCTGTTAGTATAAGAGAATCTGATTAGGATATATTGGGTTAGGTTAAGAGATAAAGGCTCTAAAGAAAAACGACACTTGGAAACTAATCACGCTACTAAGAGGCAAACATATGATTGGATGCAGGTGGGTCCCTAAAACACAAAGTTGGTGGCTTCATCGAGAAGGCTCATATTGTAGAACAAAATACTTGGCTCATTCTCATTACAGACAAATCATAAATTTATACGTGTGTATAACCTTTTATTTTGTAATTTTAATAATTTTGACATATATTCCTAAGGTTTTTAATCTCTAACGTTGTTTGAGGCCACCAATCGACCCCTCTTTTTATTAAAAAGAAAAGAAAAAGAAAAATGAACTCAAACGAAAGGTGTTGATTAAAATAGAAAACTCCAAATTTGAGATTTTTTTTTTTAGTAAAGATGAATACTATTAAACTGTAATACTAAGTGACTCAACTCTAAGATTTTAACATACAAATAAAATCCTAGTTTAGTGTAAAACATATCAAATTTCTTTTCCTAATCATTATGGCTGGCAGGTGTCATGTGATGCCATCCCAACTTGAGATTGGGCTTTTTATTTTCTGTGGGTTCATAATTTTAATTGTCTCGTTAGGGTTTCGAAACTTGCCTACAACAAGAATTTCATGTGGGGAAATCCAAGCCAGCAGCGAATTATCTTCAAGATTTTAAAAGATGTTAGGCGTTAGTCGGCGGCGGGCTGGGGCCTAGATGAATTTAAGTAAATATATTATATTTCGCGTAAATACGTGTCTCTTTATACTTAAAATATATATAATTACATTATAAATTACAAAATAGAATAACATATATATTATAAAGTATTGGAACATAATGAAAACATGGGGAACAAACATATAATGTCTGTTCGTGTAAGTATTCAATGAGTTTCTTACAATTTATTGAAAAAAATGATATGTAAAATGAAAGTTATCTATTTTCTGTCTAAGTGAGTCGTAACCTAGGTGGGTGTTTAGGCGGGTCTGGGCGGGCTAGGCAGGTGCCTAGGAAGTCTAGGTGGGCACGTCAGCAGGTCTAAGTGCCACTTCTTAATTTTCAAATGTCCATACATTAATCAGAGCAGTGGTCAGCCACCTAGCGCCTAAGCGGAAATTTTTAGAATAATGACTATCATACCTTTCAACTTTTATTTTTTTCCACGAATTTGTGTTTTCTCCTTTTTTCTCATGAATGTGCATGCCTTTTTAGACCATCAATTTCTATGAGAAATATTTTTAAGTACCGAGTATTAAAGTGATACTTTAAATATTATAATACAAGTGAAGAAAATAATATATTTTTTTCGCATTTCTCAACTTATCTTATAACACATAAGTACCCACTTGAATACGAACCGACACTTCGAAATTTTTTTTCCATATCTCTGTGGTATATAAATGGTTGATTGTTTTCTGATCCATCATTTTCTGGGGAGGATGGGTGAATTGGAAAGTTCCGATCCATCATTTTCTGGGGAGGATGGGTGAATTGGAAAGTCACAAATGTGGACTGTCAAAAATTAGGTTGTGCGAGTTACAAATAAGTTGTTGGGAAAGTTGAGGGATTTTTCATTGGAGTCAACACATTGGGCCATTCCACAATGTAGCCATTCACTTCACTTCGTCTAGTCTAGTATTGTTGCTGGACCTTCTGCTATAATTTTGACATTGAATAACATGATGAAGGTTAACAGTAAAAACCAAAAAAAAAACTTTCCAGAGATTCTATAAATACTATGTTTGAAGTCGACGAACTAGAAAGTTTGGACCACACAATGTAAATCTCCAGCCCTCGTTAGCCCATCACATTGACCCAGTTTACACAAAATCAAGCCCTTAACGGCCCAAATCTATCCCTCTTTCTTGAATGGCCCAAATTTTTGAATCCGTCAGCAGATAGATTCGAAGAAGATTTCAACTCCAATTGATAAACACTGACCAAATGCTAATTTCTTGCAAGTCCCATCATGAACAGGCAACCCAGGGTGTACATGCTTTGTGTACCCAAGTTGGCAGTGTTGGTATTTGACAGTTTACTAACTCAATACCAAAATATGTGGGTGATAAGTTTACAAACTCTATCACACCTCTTTCACTTTGCACTCTCAAATAAAATTGGACAAAGAAAGAAATAGAGAAAGGAGGGAAGCAACAAGCTTTGGCAAAACACTTGAACTTTGATATATGAAAAGGTTTACAAACTATTGGAATAAGAAAGCTTACAAGCTTCTTCACAATTGGAAGTGGGATTTGGATGGGATGATTTACAATGCTTGAGAGCTTGGGTATTTATAGCAAACCAAATGATTAAACTAAGATTATTTATTACCACACAAAACACATTAATTGCACCTAATAATTTTTATTCAACCATACCTAATATTGCCTAACTTTCAATGCCTAACTTTGACATTGATTTTCAACAATGGCTAGCACCAACTTGTTTTGAGTTGAATTTCCAACACACCTCCTCAAATCAAAACGCCTTCATTCCTAGCATTTCACGCAGTAGCCGGAATGTTTCAATTGGCAATGGCTTTGTGAAGATGTCTGCCACTTGTTCCTTGGTGTGACAGTAGACAAGTTCAATTGTCTTTTGCTTCACATGGTCCCTTAGAAAATGGAACCTGGTATCAATGTGCTTGCTCCTTCCATGTTGAACAGGATTCTTTGCAAGTTTGATTGCAGACACGTTATCTACATGAATCACAGTCGATTCCACTTGTGGATGACACACTGACTTCAACAGATTTCTTAACCAAATTGCCTCACACACGGTTGAGGCTACAACAACATACTCGGCTTCACATGATGACAAAGCAACAATTGATTGCTTCTTTGAAGTCCATGAGAAAGCTGTTGATCCTAGAAAAAACACATAGCCAGTTGTGCTTTTCCTTTCATCTTGGTCACCTCCCCAATCACTATCTGAATAACCAAATAATTTTGCATCTTCACCAAAATTATAAAATAGACCATAGTTTAGAGTACCTCTTATGTACCTCAAAATTCTCTTGGCGGCCAGCCAATGAGACTCCCTTGGTGTTTCCATGTATCGACTCACGAGTCCAACACCATAAACTATATCAGGTCTTGTGATTGTAAGGTACCTTAGGCTTCCAACGAGGCTTTTGTACACTGTTGAGTTTACAAACTCACCCTCTCCTCCTTTGGACAGCTTCAATCCAGTTGCGACTGGGGTATTGACAGTGTTGCACTTGTCCATATTGAACTTCTTCAATATGTCTCTCATGTACCTTTGTTGAGAGATGTAGATACCATCACTTTCTTGCTTCACTTCTATGCCAAGAAAGTATGACATTAATCCATTGTCAGTCATCTCAAATTCACTGAACATGGATTGCTTGAACTCATGGAACATTGCCTCATTGTTTCCTGTAAACAATAAATCATCTACATAGAGACAAATAATTAAGAACTCCCCTTTTTCACCATTCTTCATGTAAACTGAATGCTCGTATGGACATTTCTGAAATCCATTTTGGTGAAGGTAGTTGTCGATCCTTGAGTTCCAAGCTCGTGGTGCTTGCTTGAGGCCGTACAAAGCCTTCTTCAAACGATACACCTTATCTTCTTCTCCTTGTACTTGGAAGCCTTCCGGTTGTTCCACGTACACTTCTTCCTCAAGTACTCCATTAAGGAAGGCTGACTTGACATCTAGTTGATAAATTTTCCATTTATGATGTGCGGCAAGAGAGATTAGCAATCTTACCGTGTCAAGTCTCGCAACTGGAGCATAGACTTCATCATAGTCCACTCCATACTTCTGTTTGTAGCCCTTTGCTACAAGCCTTGATTTGTATCGATCCACACTCCCATCTGCAGTGCGTTTGATCTTGTAAACCCACTTGACACCAATAGCCTTCTGATTTGGTGGGAGCTTTGTCAGCTCCCAAGTGTCATTCTTCTCGATGGCATGGATCTCTTCTTCCATGGCTTTCTTCCAACAATCTTCTTCCACAGCTTCATTGAATGAGAAAGGCTCGTGGTCTGCATACAAGCAGAAAAGGTTGGTTTCTTCTTCTTCTTCTTGTCCATAAATCTCTGTGAGACTCCTTAACCTCACTGGAGTTGAGGAGCTGCTTTCCTCACTAGATGTAGGACCACTCCTTGCAATTCTGTGCACTGGAGTTGTTGTGATTGTTTGAGCAGGCTGTTGCTCAATCGGTGGTACAACTTCTGGTTCTTCAAAATCAGTGGAGACGATCTTCTCTTTACTGACTTCTTTGTTGTTCCACTTCCATGTCTCTTCCTCACTGAAGATGACATCTCTACTAACCACTAGTTTGCCAGTTAGTGGGTTGTAGAGCTTGTATGCCTTGGACTCTTCACTATAGCCCACAAACACACACTTCTCACCTCTATCATCAAGTTTCCTCCTCTTGGCTTCTGGAACTTGAGCATATGCAACACACCCAAAAATTCTTAGGTGTGTAACATTCGGCTTGTATCCACTCCAAGCCTCTTGTGGTGTCATCCTCTTGACACTCTTTGTTGGACATCGATTCAACAAATAAATCGAACAAGCTACAGCTTCTGCCCATAACTCTTTTGGCAAATTCTTCTCCTTAAGCATGGACCTTGTCATGTCAAGGATGGTTCGATTCTTTCTTTCGGCTATCCCATTTTGCTGTGGGGTATAGGCAGCAGTAAGTTGATGCCTAATTCCTTGCTCCTTGCAGTATGCTTGGAAAGCATTGGAGGTGTACTCTCCACCTCTATCTGATCTCACAGCCACAAGCTTGTGGTTACTTTCTGCCTCTGTGAGTGCCTTGAACTCCTTGAAAATTTTTAGGGCAGCTGACTTCTCCTTGAGAAAATAGACCCAAGTCTTTCTACTGAAATCATCAATGAAGGTAATAAAATACCTATTACCTCCATAAGACATGGGATCCAATAGACCACATATATCTGTGTGCACCAACTGCAGTGGTGCCTTTGCTCTCCATGTATCACCAACAGGGAACGATAGTCGTGCTTGCTTGCCAAGCACACAACCTTCATATACTTGGCGTGTGGCTTCAATCTGGGGTAGACCACGAACCATTCCTCCACTTGACAGCAACTTTAGGCCATTGAAATTAAGATGGCCAAATCGAAGATGCCATTTCCATGACTCATCTTCCATTACACCGATGTTGCAGCTTCCAATCTTTGTGTTCAAATTCAACGGAAACATCCGGTTCTTTGACATTCGAACACGTGCAATAAGCTTTCTCCTTGCATTCCTGAGAGTGAAAAGCATGTTCTCCATATGTATAATGTACCCTTTCTGGAACAGTTGACCAATGCTCAGAATGTTGCTCTTCATACCTGGTATGTAGTAGGTATCGGAGATGTATTCTTCTCTTCCATCCTTCTGGATGATCTTGATCTTCCCTTTGCCTTCAACTGGCAACTTTGAGGAGTCACCAAGACTTACAGATCCATATGCCCCTTTTTTGAGTTCGGCAAAAAACTCCTTCTTTCCACACATGTGATTGCTTGCACCAGAGTCCAAATACCAAACATCTTGTTGGCTACTGGAATCATGGTGTGCTAGTAAGACTGTAAGTTCTTCATCAGTATTTCCACTTGATTCTGCCATGTTGACATGCTCACCATTTTTATGTGAACATTCATTGGCATAATGTCCATATTGCTTACAGTTGTGACACTGGATATGCGCCTTTCCTCGAGTAGATCTCCACTCCTGAGACTGACCTTGATTTTGTGCATAGCCTCGACCTCTTCCTCGGGCTCGTCCTCGGCTACGGTTGGATGAGCTCCCACGACGTGAGTTCCACTGCCCACGACCTTTATTTGGTTTGTCAATATTCAACTTTGACTCCAAAGCTTGCTCTAGCGTTGTGGGGCTTGCATTCTTCTGAATGCGTTGCTCGTGAACTAGGAGGGATCCTAGTAGCTCTTCTGCGCTCATCACCTCCAAATCCTTGGATTCCTCAATGGCAGTCACCACATGCTCAAACTTAGATGTGAGTGACCGGAGTATCTTCTCCACAACTCGTACTTCATCGAGTCTCTCGCCATTTCTCCTCATCTGATTTACTATCACAATGAGCCTTGAGTGATAGTCGGAGATGCTCTCCCCTTCATTCATATGAGCAGTTTCAAAATCTGCTCGAAGTGATTGTAACCTCACTTTCTTGACTCGATCTACTCCTTTGTAGATTGTACTGAGTGTATCCCATACTTGCTTGCTCGTTGTTGCTTCTGCAACCTTCTCGAACGTTGAATCTTCCAAACCCTGGTATAGAAGATACAGCGCCTTTTGGTCCTTCTTTCGTAAGTCCTTGAGAGTGTTCCTTTGATCCGCAGTATATACGGCTTCTTGCTCGGCAGTGGGTACAACATACCCACTACTGACAACTTCCCATAGCTCCTGTGATCCAAACAATGCTTTGAATTGGATGCACCATCTTTCATAATTTTCTTTCTTCAATGTGGGAACTTGGAGTTGCACTAAGTTGGACGCCATAACTGCTGCACCTGCCAGAGTGGTATTCTGGCTCTGATACCAATTGTTGGTATTTGACAGTTTACTAACTCAATACCAAAATATGTGGGTGATAAGTTTACAAACTCTATCACACCTCTTTCACTTTGCACTCTCAAATAAAATTGGACAAAGAAAGAAATAGAGAAAGGAGGGAAGCAACAAGCTTTGGCAAAACACTTGAACTTTGATATATGAAAAGGTTTACAAACTATTGGAATAAGAAAGCTTACAAGCTTCTTCACAATTGGAAGTGGGATTTGGATGGGATGATTTACAATGCTTGAGAGCTTGGGTATTTATAGCAAACCAAATGATTAAACTAAGATTATTTATTACCACACAAAACACATTAATTGCACCTAATAATTTTTATTCAACCATACCTAATATTGCCTAACTTTCAATGCCTAACTTTGACATTGATTTTCAACAATGGCTAGCACCAACTTGTTTTGAGTTGAATTTCCAACAGGCAGGTGGTCCAGATTTACGTCTACAGCAATGGCGATCATGACACATATCATGTTTAGTGATTGAGAGAGGCTTACTTACATTCGATTGGAGGAACACTAATCTAGCGTTGTGTTTAGTGATACAGAAGACAAAGGAGTTTGGATTAGTTGAAATATACTATTTCTTTATTATGGATTTAGGGCGCCGAGATCACTGGGTCGGTTCTCTTGAGTCTCAGAGTACTGGGTTTGGATTTCGTGTCTAAGGTCTCAAGCACAAATTAGAGTAGTGAAATTGAAGCATCTCAAGTTTTCACAAGATAAACAATCCTGTGTAAATGCACATGATAGGATTAGGGTGAAATTATTTTTGGATTGGTAATCCAATCCTACAACTTATCCTACCCCCAAAGGAAGACTCAAATTAAAAAAAAACGTTTAAAGCTGATTAAACAGGCATGCATATCGCCGTTGCAGATGAGGGGCCATTAGAAGGACAACGTTTGGTGCCATTTATTTGATGAAAGCGGAAACCAGTAGGGATTTGAGGACCACTGCAAAAAAAATAGGCAAAACCATTAAGGCACCGTGAGCTGTTAAACACTGCTCATCGTTCATGACAAATCAAGGATTGCTGTTGTACGCTTCCCAATGTTCTAAAAAAGGGCCTAGGCGTTGGGCGATGGTGATCCGAGATGTTTTCTTGCAAATCGGTTGGAAAAATCGGCTAGGCTTGAGGCGGCCCTAAGTGGGCTAGGCAGCTAGGTGATCTTTTTTTTTTTTTTTTGAAATTAAAAAAAAAAAAATCCTATCTAAGTCTAAGTGCCGTGCATTGCAGCTCTTACCCTAATTTCACAAACAAAACCGAAGTTGAGTTTGAGTCTGACATGGAGAGAGTTTTGGAGGGATATGGTGAGGAACAGTTTGATGCCTAGCTTTGTAACTTTGCAAGTATCTTACATTACTATATTTCCTTATTTTCCTCCTATTTTGCATTTTATGTGGTTTTAAATTGTGAACTTGTTGTACATGTGTCATCCTACAATACTCCTCACTATGGTTATATGACATATATGCTTAATGTGTTTTTAAATTTTGGACTTGTTGAATACTCTTTTTGCATTTTATCATTATTTTATTATCTTATCCATGAATTTCATACAAGTATATATTTTTTTAAGTGTCAATATGCACTTATTTATAAGATATACAAGAAATTTATCTAAATCCGTCTAGGCCACCTACGCGCCCGGCGCTAAGGGCCAGCCCACCGCCCGACTAGCGCCTAACATTTTTTAGAACCTTGCACCTTCCTAATTAGCCTACACCTGGTTGGTGTTTTTTTTTTATTACTTATGTTTTGATTCATGATGAGAATTTGATTAAGATTATCCCGAAAATTCTGCAATGGTATTTTATATAGTCCGCCTATTCCTATTCCTTATCAAAGAATGGACTTTTGATACGTACTGATGTGTTATTGATACATTGTTGACAATGTCGATGAACTTTTGTTCTTTAACCATGCACGAATACAATGGTGAAGCTACATACAAAGCTACCATGAGCTATAGCCCAGGTGCCAATAATAATGCTAAAGTTGAATGTCAGTTAATCAAATTAATCCTAACAGCGAAAAATTAGGTAGCCCATAAAAAATTTCAAGCTCCGCCCTTGCACAGAAAATTACTGGTATTTCGTACATGATAGCATAATAACTGATTCACAGCGCAAGTTAGTCGGGAGGATCTTAGGTTTTAGCTCTCTCCGACTGTATATCTGTTGTGTGACTTGTGTCTATTTTTCTTTTGTACGACACTCTTCTTAACTCCTCCTTTCTGAGTTGTAAATATATAGGTCCCACTGTGAAACAAACTACAGGGATCCCAGCGGTCCACTACGCGGTGGGTTTGGTTGGAGCCTCACTCCAATGTCCCAACACAGCCAGCGGACATTGGTTGTTTGTTCCCAAGTTTCCTCTTTTCCTATTAATTGTGATGGAAACAACAGCACACTCACACTTAACTTCACTCTAAAATTCACCCCCCCCCCCCCCCCCCCCTTCTCTCTCTCTCTCTCTCCGTGTTTCTGTTTCTGTGTGTGGCAATGGAAAGTGGACTTCCCGTGCTTAATTGTCTCTTGCAGCACACGCTGAGGAGCCTCTGTTCATGTTCAGATTCTTCTTCCAATTCCTCCAAGTGGGTTTATGCTGTCTTCTGGAGAACCTTGCCTCGGAACTATCCTCCTCCAAAGTAAGAAAATTTCACTATATAAACAGAATATATAGCACACTACACATGAAAAGCTACTTTCATGAAACAAGTCACATTGCTTTGGTTTTTTCAGGTGGGATTATGGAGAGAGTGCTCTTGATCGATCCAAGGGAAACAAAAGGAACTGGTAAAATGATTAACAAGGAACTGTGACAAAACAAAACCCATGTTTCTGATTTCGATGGTTTTCGAGTTTTTAAGTGAATGTTTGGTTGCAGGATTCTTGTTTGGGAAGATGGGTTCTGTGATTTCTATGAATGTGAGCGAGCAGGAAGTGGGTACATTAAGGGGAGGTTTGGAGCTGACATCTTCTTCAAAATGTCACATGAAGTATATAATTACGGAGAAGGGTGAGAATTTACTTTCTATTGGTGATGTTGGTTAGGCCAGTTAGTTGTGCAGTCTGCCCGTCCTAACCGTCCTTTGCATCCGAGTTTGAATTTCCCTCCACAAAGATTAAATTAGTTCAAAGTATCACATTGTCGGAAAAAGCATCTTCCTTCTAATATTTTTGTTGGCAAGAAGGTAAGTACAAATTTATTTGCATTGAGTTGGCTGCAGATTGCTTGGGAAAGTTGCAGCAGATAATAGTCACAGATGGATTTTCAGAGATACCCCAAATGAAGGTGATCCTAACTTCATTTCCTCTTGGAATGCATCCACCGAACCAGTAAGCCAATTCATTACATTATTCGTCTTACAAAAGTAAAAATGCAAGCATGAATTTTTTTTTTTCTTCTTCATTTAAATCCTTAATTTCCCTTTATTCATTCTCACATGCAGCAACCAAGGGCATGGGAGTTTCAATTCCAATCAGGCATACAGGTTCACTTTCTAAATCTCAGTTTTATAGAAACAGAAAGAAAATTTAGTAACACGATTCACTGGCTTGTTATATCGAAATTTTGCAGACAATTGCCATCATTTCTGTTAGAGAAGGCATAATTCAACTCGGCTCATTCGACAAGGTATGTGTCTGTCTTCCCTGATTTTTCCTTCAAATTTCAGCAAGTAGCAATTTTCACCCCATCTTTAGCCATCTGCACTCCAAGTTGAATATTTCACAATTTTATCTGCACTCATATAAGAACTAAGAAGTAAGCGTAGGTGGCCGAAACAAGTGTCAAAATTACTAGCCTTCGGTGAAGCATCAATCGATTGACTCATTGGGATTTTCAGGTATTGGAGGATCTCAATTTGGTGATCAGTATACAGAGGAAATTCAACTACCTTCAGAGCATACCAGGGGTTTTTGCCATGCAAAGACCGTACCTACCAATCCAACATCCCTACATCTTCAAACCAAATCCTCAGATGATTGGAACTGAAGATCAAACAGCTTTATCAGTCTACGAAAAGCGCCAACTGACCGGTGTGAAAAGATTGTTCAGTGAAGTTCCTGATGATTCCCAAATCAAGTCTATAAACTTAGGCTGGAACACACCACAAAATGGATTAGCAGGATCACCACCTTGGCCAATTGCTCCTCTTCTGCCCTCTATTTCTTGCAGCCTTGGAGCTCTCCTATCGAAGCTGCCTTCGGTTAATATTCCATCGCATAATGTCGCTGAAGCCCCTGACATGCTTATGAGCAACAACAGGAACAATTGTGCAGACCAGATGCAGAAGATTAGTGGTGACCTTACGAAAATAGAGTCATCCTGTCATTTAGATGTAGCTCATGAAGAAAAGCACAGTTCCGTAAACCCTAATTTGGGTTTGGAAAATGGAGGAGGGGTAGACTTAGGATTCGGACCGGTTCGAAAACAAGAGACTTAAGACTTAGAGTGCTATAAACTTAATTAATTACGAAGCTGGTTTTATTCCAACTTAAGCGCAAGTAGGCGGACATATTGTCTTGACCAACTAGCTTAATTCACGTATGTAACTTAATTTTATCTATTGTCATAGAGCAATATATATGCAATCACACTTTCATGAAATAATAATGTCTGCAACATGAGAGAATTTCTAATTGTCTCCTGATTTGGGTCCAATTTTCAATCATTAGGGAGACCAAATGCAAATCAAATACATTAGGGTTCAAATTATTGGTGCTTATAACTCCTGATGATCATGTGGCACCATCTCCTCCTAATTCTACTACATGTGCACTCATTGAGGATTGGTGGTAGGGTTAGAGTACTGTGGTCTATCCCTATCCCTTTGGGGGAGTGGTCTTCCATGTTTCCATGGTCCCCAAAACCCAAGGAGGACCGAAACTGACCAGAGATTGTTGTAGGGTTGGATCAAAGATGTTGCATGAGACATATGGAATCTACCTCCCGGCAAAATAAATGGTCCCAAACCCTCAATCTCCCAATTTTTCTTCATGTTAATGGTCGGAGGTGGATGTGTACTTGAAATCTCTTTCAATATTAAGAAAAATATCACCGAACTAAGAGCAGTATGTTATTGAGTAAGTATGATTCTAAGAAAGCAAGTTAAGATACTATTTATGTGGCTGTGTTTAAGCCATTTGACATGTCGTCTAGACAAGTGGTCCGGTTCTCTAAATGTCGTATTTCATACTCCATACTGGATATGTGTCTGTGCAACTTGCCGTTTGGAAATCCCACACAACTGATAAGAAGGATGGACCCATTTTAGTTGGTAAGTTTTCAATACCAATCCAATTTGGTTGAGGAATTCGTAACCAAACGAAAAGCGAATTGCCTTCCTTTTGACAAATGAAGCAAGTGGGTTTATTAAACAGTGCAAACTTTACATCTAGAAGAAGGTCCACAACGCACTCATGCATTCGCAAAAATACGGACCAAAACTTGCAGAATGAAGTGACCCTCAAGTCAAAACAAAAGACCAATATGAAGGTCCTAAATTTTAGTTAAGTCACACAATAGACAGTTATAACAAGATTTTGTTTTAAAGAGTTACATTTTTCTTTGAGTGTAGAGAAATTACAGTAGGACCAAACAAATAACTCAAATCCTCACTTTGGTTCCTAAAACTTAAAATCGATATGAGTAGTCTTTAAGTTTGTTTACTATCAATCATTTTAGTCGTTCCGTAAAAAATCTCTATAAAATAAGGACCAAAATAATAAAAATACTCTAAATTTAATAAACAATGAGACAAAAATTAAGGTATTTTTGCCATTTTCTTCTTATTTAACAATGATTTGTTACGGAATAACCAAAATGTTTGATGATGGACAAAATTATAGACTAGTTTTTATCGATTTTAAATCTCAATGACCAAAATGAATAATTATACCAATCTTGATGACCATTTTGAACAATCCAATTGCGAATGATGTAACTCAAAGCCAACTTAGGGACATGGCTCGTGTAGTAGAAAATATTGCAAATCCACGTCATGAATCGAAAGCGTTCATCATCAATAATATTTAGATCATCGTGTTTTATATCCCGGTTCTAATAAATATTTAGTCATCGTGGACGAACTCCTAATACAACGATATGGAGCTTTTTTTTGTGAAAAAATTATTATCATATTAGTCTATAGAGACTATTTTGTTTTAATTTTTTTTAAATTCCATTAGAGACGATTTGGGCAACTCCGCATATTGTATAAGCTCGTGTTCGGATGGAACCTCAACTTTGTTCAAAGTATAAGAGGCTAAGGAGCTCAAGTGAAGGTATAACTGCTCCTAAATCCCCTTGCAAATTATATTTTCAAATGTGTTTTTATTTAATTCAATCGCCTCCTCGTGAAGCACAAATAGTACGTTAGGAAATTTCAAAATTATCAGATTGTAAGCGAATTTAGACCAAACGAGCGATTACCGTTGTTGACATTAGCAATATGTTTTGACGGGTAATGCTAGTGAGTTTAAATTTTTAACCAGATGGCAAACCAAATGTTCTGTCATCAATAAGAAACAAGCAGGTTAACTGACGCTTAATTAATAATTCAATCATCTGCAACCACATCATTTAATTTATAAAATTTGATCTCCCTATCATTACCTTGTTTTGAAATACACATTTTATGCTTTTTATTGGACGGAAAGTTCTTTAATTGACAAATTTCAAAGTTTAGTAAGTACGATCGCAAATCTGTATTATATTTGTTGCAGTAGAATTCACATTTCGTCTCTCGAAAATGTAAAACAAAATACAAATATGGTTTTTCGTATCAAATTTGCATATCTCCAATAAAGATGCTCTTATTGATATGTTCTATGAACTAATATTTGTTCTTTTGATTGAAGGGCAAACTTACATACATGTTTGAAGTGGCTGTAATTCTTATCAATTTCTCGTCTCAAAGTTGAGTAAAATTTGAAGACGTGGATGCAGCAACATTGTTTGGAGCAGATTTATTCCCTAGTTCGAATCACCCTTTTTGTATTTTGAATTTATTTGAAGCATAACATCGCTTGTATTATGAAGAGGTCCTAATTAGTTGAAACGAGAAAATATGCCCGCGCGTTGCTGCGGGACTTAAAAGTATTAGTCGCTACAGGCATGAATAGTTTCCACACAAAGCAACTAAAAAGACGTAGCACCTAAGAATCAATGAACAATTGGGACATCTTACTCATGTGAGAGTCTCAATCCCTATTGAACAAAAGTCCTATTTCTTCTTCAAATTGAATCGATATCATTGATCAAGCAATTGAACATTCCTACTGGCAAATAATTGACCCAAGAGTTGAGCAGATATATAGGGACTGGAAATAAGGAACGCAATTAAACTATAAAATTAACGAAAGTAAAGGTCAACACAACTCTTCGAATTAAACTACATATCTAATTTACCAGAAAACTTTGTAAAATTGACAGTTTACCTCTTATAAGCACCTTATCTTGAGACATCCAAACGTTACAAAAGCAGTAATACAAAGTGAGCACCAATGATACCACACCAGTACAAAGGGCATGTCACTCACCAGCTAATCTAGATTGAAATGATAGGGAAAGAACCTTGAATCAGATCTTCAATCCACTGAGACAGCCCAAATGAATAGAGAAAAACACAATTAATAAACACCGGGGCAAAGAACCTGAGAAGCAGAAACAAACTTCTATGCACAAAAATTTTGTGCAAGTAAACAAACATCCAGTTGTACAGAGACTTTAAATGATCCATGTTTTCTAATATAACTTAAACCCAACCATGAATCTACTTTGTAACTTAACTTAATATACGAAACCACCAATTTAGTCACCTAAAATTCATAACCAACACAGAAAACAACTCCAAATCCTTAAGTTTACGCATGTATGAGCCAAAGGACAAGTTTTTACAAAACACTCATCCCACAATATGAAAAAGCAGGTTTAAAAATTTAATTTTTGTATAGAAATAAGCCAAAGGTTCAATTTTTACAGACACGGTCATTTTATACACAATAAGCATACATAAAAACATAAAACTTGACAAAATTTCATTAACTTCTCAACCAATACAAAGAACTCCATGGGTGCTGATGAATGAAAAATAATTCAAAATTGTTTTTACATTTTTATTATTTTCTAAGTTTTTTCACGGAGCCAAATTAAACCGACATGCTTAAAACAAATTTGATACCTGTAAGGCTGGAGACTGCTTTCAAGGCCTTTTTCTTTTCTTTGTCATTATGTAAATCCAATTTCACTACCACCTTCTGCAGAAAGAAAACAATTTTCAATTAACAAATTGTTTTGGGAGAGAAAATGGAAATTCATTAATACAAATACCAATACCGATTTTTGGGATTTTAGGGTTTTCTGATACGCTCGCAACTGAAAGCCTAAAACTCCCAGAAAAATGCCAAGAAGCTGAAGCAGAAAAAAAATCATATTTTCAACAACTAAAACCCAACATCAATTTAATCATAAACGAAAGAAGAAATTAAAATGTAAACATAGAGTGACAAATTAACGAATTGAAAACCCACAAAAAGAAACATAAAATAAAAATAAAAATAGGCAACTGACCTTAAAACAAAGAATAAATACATAGAACAAAGAGAAAAATACCCAAATGAGAGAAAATGAAACAAATATATAGCGAGACAACCATCCCCCAAAACCTGACCTAACAGTACTAAAAACTTTGAAAATAATCCATAGCCTTTTAATCACTACATGTAGGTGACAATATTGAAATCCAATACAAAACTAAGGATTTTCACATGCCACGATATTTAACAACTACCATACATAGTTCTTTAAAAATGAGTATAAACTAACATGTAATCACAACAGCAAACAGCAAAAAAAATCAGAGAACGCAGTATTCTCTCATATTTTCCAATTGGCCGATGCTTATCCAATAATCCAAATATATTCGTATTGAACCATGATTTGGCATCGTAAGTTTCAAGCATATTAATTAAATTTGTAGTAAAAAGTGCAGGCAAATGAAGAACAATGTTCTCTTTCATAATGAAAATTTTATCTCAACCTTATGCTTGCAATGCATCCTTTGCTTCTTTTTTGTCTTCAGCATCTACAGTTCTTTGAGCCGGGTTTTGCAGCGTCTGCATTCACCTATATAGGGTTTAAAATTTTTTTAGTCAGAGAGTAAGGAGAAACGTAATGAAATGCTCCAAGGGGTAAACCCCAGCAAGCAGTAAAGTATTTTTGAATGCAAAATGGCAATTAGGAGTCATAAGTACCTTAAAAAATACTTTTGAAACGCAAACAGTCCCATATAAGGGTAAGAAAATTATTAGAGCGGAGAACAAAGTACTCACTATAAAAGATTTTAGTTCTTTAAGAAAAATAAAGCAGGGTTCAAAAAGGATAATGAAGCATACCAGTAAGTTCGCAATATCAGATAATGATTTCCTTCTTGGCCATTGTCAATTGATTCTGCCGGCTTCTGAACTAAAGCATTTTGAAGTAGCATTGCACCTTAGGAAGCCATTGAGCTATCCTTCTCCACTTCAGTTGTATCTGAGCAGTTCAAAATGTCATCAGCCATCTCTGATTGTGACAACTCATTCAACTTAATTTGGTTATCATTTATAGCCTAAATCAAACTAAAACTTTATACCGCGAAATCGAGGAAAACTACTTGTGTCTGATTTCATGTCAACACCTCAACTTATATTGCATCCAATTAAACTACTACAACAACATACTGACAAATTGAACATGGAAATTCATATACCATTTGACAATACCAAATCAAGCAATTTCTAAAGACCAGAAATAGATCCTACAAAGCAGAAACCCTACCTAATATGCATTAAAGCGATTAACAAATTCTCGGTGAATCATCATAAAATTAACCCAATTTTTCAATTCCAAAAACAGGAAAGATTAAGAAAGGGTTCTGAGTTCTCACCATAACCAAAATAATCATACTGTTTCAGTTTGAACTCAGGTCGATTTCCGTCATCCGCATTAACAGAAACAATAACTTCTGTCAGTGCATTCAAGCCACCATAAATCAATTCCTAAAATCAACTGCATATCACAAAGTTACACAAAAGACACAAAATACCTGAACATTACTACATTAGCTCTCCCTCCACCTCAAAATCAGAAAATTAGAAAATAGAACTTGATAACACTGTACATAGAAAGCAAGGGATCGATAATTTAGGTGGTTTCCCAGGACAATAATGAGCTTGCAGAGATCATATTCATACATAGATGCACAAACACACAGAGACACTATAGAGACCATTTGATGAAAAAAAAAAATAGAGATGCTCAGAAACTCAACACACACTATTCATAGATCCATGACTTAGAAATTCTCATATCCGGTTGAAATTAATAAAATAAAATAAAATTTTAGGGATGTGAAAATATACCTCTGATAGTCTGAGCTCCGTTCCCCTGATTCCTTCGCCAGCTTGAGGCAAACCTGAGGAGATCAGCGATTAAAGGATAAGAAAACTGGCGGCCATGGTTTAGTTTTTTGATAGAGAGAGTTCAAGAGAAAAAGAAGAAGGGGATACCCCTTCCCTTCTGAGATCGTCAATAACATCTGAATTACTTAACACCCATACACTACATTTACACACCTACACTAATCAACACTCATAACATATCAATGGTCCAACAATTAAGGAGCTCGAAATTTCTATAAGGGCCAATCAAATCATAAATTAAAATGAAAACATGTAAGTAATTAAGAATTATTACTTGGCTTAGTCGGCTTCTTCTTGTCACTTCAAGGATTATTCAATTCAACCTGATTCGATTAAACTGCATCACCTTGAACCGGTGGCTGGTGAGGGGCTAATGCTCTTCTTCAACTTCTTGCTTTCCCCATAATGACATGTTTGTTTAGGCACTACTCTCATTCCCGCTACTATCACCTGATTCAATCACACGCTTGTCCATCCTTCCAGCATCACGCGGTAAACGTCCATGTTCTCTTTCAGCCCTGCGATCCTGAAATTTGTACAAAAATAATCATAGATGAGAAATTCAAATCCATGCAGGTAGAAGTAGAACAGGGATAGAAACCTCACTTGCCATAAGAAAAATTTGACATAGAAACGGCACCAATTTGCAGACAAAAAGTTCACGTGAAACCTACACACTTATTAGTTAATCTGATTGTTTCTCGGAAAAAATAGCTTGCAATTATTGACCCAACACAGATTTTGCAGCACTAACTAAGTGAGAATTATAGTTTTATTTACTTGTGACTAAATCTTTCTTGTTTTGTGCTAATTTGTATAGCAGACAGCCAAACAATATATATAATTATTCAAACAGATTAAGACTCCCAATCAAATCAAATCGTTTCTGGTGCAGCTGCTGAACAATCGAGAGCCGAAGCGACTCCTGCTTTTGAGTGACAGAAAACTCTGCATTCACTCAAACAGAGAAATTGAACTAATAATAACAAAGAGTTGGGATCACGATACTCACCAAGACCAGATCAAAGAGAACATTCTGATCAGCTTTGATCTCGTTGATGAAGTCCGACAAACTTCTTGATAGTCTAATCGCCGCTCTTGCCGACGTCGGTGTTATCGCCGTCTCGACGTTCGACATGCTTCCGGCCATACTCGATGACCTTGGTGACGATGTGGTTGGTCACATTGGGGAGAGGTATCGCATTATTGGCGTAGTCATCTTCCACCATCTGCTTGATGGTCTGCGACTCCATAGCAATCGCCTCATCGACCTCGAACACCTCGCGGCTAGCGAGACTAAGACTGGCGAGAGAGAATCGGTGAGGGATTTTAGGGAAATTACAAAGTGAGAAAAGGGAGGGATGAGGGAATTTGATGGATGGTTATAGAGAGAGGGGAGAGAAAAAGAGGAAAAGGAAAGGGGAACAACATTTACTAAAAACAGAACTAAAATTAATAGAAATAAATTACTGAAATTAAAACCCAAATTCCAGAAATGAAGAAAAATGGAAACCCAATATGGAAATTAATCGCCTTGGGGAAAACCTTCGTGTGATGGAGGGACTTGTGGATGTCCATGGCGTAGTCAACCGTGCTGGTCATGTTAAGGAGCTCGATCTTGGACTTGAGGATCTGCTCATCTGGATACATCTGATGCTCCTACAGGAACGGGAGGAGGGAAAAAATGAAGAAATTTGCGTTTAGGGATCTGGGTTTGTCGTTGAATACTGGAACGATACGAAGAAATTTGGGTTTGCGGAGAGTAGCAGAAACTGATAATGGCCTCCCGTCCGCCCTACAATCCCCTCACCATCGTCCCAATCAGTTCTGACAATTAAGATGACAAAAGTATCCTCCAAACTTTTAATCCGGGCCGTCCGATCCTAACCCTAGATGGGCATTCCCATCATTTGAACACCCAAAGGGCTGGCCTCATCAACAATTGAGGTAAGCCCAAGCAAACACAGCCCAAAACAAACTAATCCAGCCGCCTTCAGCATAGTGGCAATCTTGTAAATAAATTGAAATGTGGTCCAAAACACTGTTCATATGAATAGTGCCAATTTCCCTCCTACTTTAGACTAAAGTAATGAGAATATAAGGATGTTCTCTATATATATATATATTCCAGTGCATAAATAAAAGACTGCGTCTCTACATCCAGTCGATGACCGAGAGACTGCAACACACATCACTAGAGTATCATTGCATGACTTTTGACCAATGTTTCCGTACTTCCTTTCTATCCTGAAAGGCAACTTCTGCGTTGGAAAACATCTTTCTTTTATTCAACATTCCGAGGGAATCTGGTTGCCGTTCCGGAAAAAAAAAAACTTAGGATCATTTTTTCCAAATTCCGAGCATGCTCAAGCAAATACCTTGCAAACTCAATTCCATCGTACCCTTTGACAAGTTTCATAATTACCTCCTTGAGATGAGAGATGCAAGCAAGGTTCTGAAGCCCCCAATATCTCTTACTAAACTGACATGCATATGCCTGGAAAGGAAAGAACAATCATGTCAATACAGATAAGCCACATAAAAATAAAAATAAAAAACCAGAAATCGGGAAAGAAAACCTGGATCCCAGGAAAATAAAACATGTTCGATTAAGACGACAAAAAAGCAAAACCTGGATCGGACTTTTCATTTACATCCCCCATATAGTCACTTTCGGCCATCACGTAAAAAGAATTCAAGTTTGGAAGTGCTCTTAAAGGAGAAATCAGCGACGGAACTAGATGGCTGTCAATGAAATCATCAGCATCAACACACAGAAAGCGAACATCCCTGCATATAACCTACAAAACTGAAACTAAATTAATACTTCAATAATAACACTTTCATTGAAGCCATGAAAAGGCTAATTAGTACAAGGTACATGAACATCCTCCTAAAGAAAGTCACAGATTACAGATGGAGGAGCATCTAACCAAGTACAACCATTACCACAATGTAGAGCAAAACGAGCTAATTGATGAGCAACCGAGTTAGCTTGGCGACGAATGTGGGCAACACAAGGCAACACAAGCTTCAGCAACCGTAGACAATAGGTGGTTTACATCTTCTATAATAGGTCCCATGTGCAACATAATAGTAGAAGAGTCATGCAACGCCGAGATGATATGAAACGAATCACTCTCGAAGTCGATCATATTTAAGCCCCATTCAACCGCAGTCTCAAGCCCCAACTCTAATTGCCAGCGCCTCTACTTGGATAGGAGGAAAACATCTTCAAACATCCTAGAGACAGCACCCAAACACTTCCCCTCCGAGTCCCTAAAAACCACGTACCCCTACACCACCTACCTTGTTTTCCTTATCCCACGCCCCATCCACATTAACCTTGATCCTGCCAAAAGGAGGGCACGACCACCTAGGTATGGCAGATTGATTGTCAGATCGTGATGCATTGGTTGTAACCTTTCAAAAATCATGCCACCAATCCATCGCACAACCAACAACACTGGACGGGTTTGGATTGAGATCTTCTTCCCAGCACTTCGCATTTCTAGTTGTCCAAATAGCCCAACATAGCATAACACATTCGAAGTCAAATGGCTTATGTTCCAGAGCCATTTGCAATGCCCATTCCTTCAGTGAACATTCTTTCCAGTGAGTTGGTCGCAGCCCCAAAGGAGAAGCCATCCAAATACATCACGCAAAGGGACATTGGAGCATAATATGCCTCAAAGATTCAACATTATTACCACATAAAATGCACAATGGGTCAACCAAGATTTTTCTCCTGAGAAGGTTAACCCCCGTAAGGATTATATCAGAAAATACTCTCCAAGTAGTCATTCTTACTTTGGGTGGCACTTTCGCCTTCCACAACTTACCCCATAATGCAGCGAAAGGGCTGCAATCAGAAGATGATAAGGAAGTGAGAGAAGGAGGAGTAACCCACATACGAGCCACATGATACATGATAAGCACTTTTGACAGTGAAAGTTCCTTTTTTATCATAGTGCCATATCAGTTGATCCCTAGCATTTTGTTTGCTCGAAGGAAGGGTGCGTACACGTTCAACCTCCTCGGTCGATAAAAAAGAATTTAATATCACCAAATCCCATTTAGCTTCACTCGTAATGAGATTGCTGATCATGGAAACATTACAATTCGCATGTTTTGGGGAAAAGACTTAGAACGTAGATGGTTGAGGGATCCAACAGTCACCCCACACCTTGACAGAACTTCCATTCCCTATCTGCCATCTTGACCACGCTTGATCACTTCCCTTGCTGCACAAATACTCCTCCCCACATAAGAAGCATTCGACCGGACCACAACTTCCATAAATGAAGATTGAGGAAAGTATTTTTCTTTTAAATTCATTGCTATTAGGGATGACAGATCATGTATAATCCTTCACCCTTGCTTGGCAAGGAGAGCGAGATTAAAACCGAAAAGATTACGAAACCCAAGGTCACCCTCAAGTTTAGGTAGACAAAGCTTGTTCTAGGCCATCCAATGAATTCTCCTTGTATTCTTGGATTAAGTCCACCAATATGATGCCACTAACTGATTCAGTTCATCACAGAAATATTTTGGGAGTAAAAAACAATTCATGGTGTACATCAGGATGGTTTGAGCTACAACCTTTACTAACAGCTCTTTACTGGCAGCACTCAAAATTTTCTCTTTTCAACCTTGAAGTTTCTTCCAAAGTCTCTCTTTGATATGATTAAAACATACCCCACGATTTCTTCCCACAAATGTTGGAAGCCATGAATTGTTCGCTTTCTAGCCTTGAAGTTTCTTCCAAAGTCTCTCTTTGATATGATTAAAACATACCCCATGATTTCCTCCCACAAATGTTGGAAGCCCCAAGTACATCTCATATCTGTCAACTCTTTCCACTCCAATCAAAGCTGCCAGTAGGTTTTGGTCATTCCTTCTGATATTACGACTAAAACACATTGCTCTTTTTTGTAGGTTAACCTCTTGGCCCGAAGCCCTCTCATAGCAAGCTAGAATTTTTTGAACCGTCTCACAGTCCTCCTTTCTAGCTCTACCAAAGATGAAGCTATCAATGGCGAAGAGTAAATGGTTTATAAAAGGGGCATTTTGGCACACTGAAATTTCTTGAATAGCCCCAACCCACTCCATATTTGCAATAAGGGCAGAGAAACCCTCTGCACAAAGCAAGAACAGGTAAGAGGAAATGGGATCTCCCTGCCATAAACCTCTAGACGGGATTACACTAATTCCAGTCCAAATAACCACAGAATAATGAAAATTACCTGCATGTTGTGAAAATCCAAAAAAAAAAAAAGTTTAACCTTGCGAATACTGCAAAGAAACTTAAATACACTGTCCAAATCATCAACTTTATCAAATAGATGAAGAACAACCTTTTATAGACTCAACAATTTCCCAAGATATAGGAGGTGTATTTAATTGAGAATTTAAGAGACTTTTATGAATTTTTATGGAGTTTAATTGATTTGTAGAGATTCCATATAAAATTTTAATTTAATTCCCTTGAAATCTCGTGGGAAGAAGTGAGATTTGTGAATGCTTAAAATACACTACAAAATCTCTCCAATTCCCTCTAATTCCTCAACTTTCTCAAATTCTTTAAAATCAATTTCTAATTGAATACACCTGGAATGTTATAAACTTCTTTAAAATCCTAATTGAATACATCTGGATTTCTAAGGATTTTAATAAACTATTTTAAAATTCTAATTGAATACACCGTGAATTTCAGAGAATCACTTAAAATCTTGATTGAATACCCCTAGATTCATTAAAAGAATTAAAATCCCCCAAAATCCTAATTGAATACGTATACTATCATTCATCACATTCCCTTGCCAACTCAAATACGTAAGACTTGGAGCAGACATAATAAACGATTTGCCAATAGGCAAATCACAGTGCCAGTGGATGTCTAGACGTTCAAGTTTCTCACAAGATATTTTAATTAGATCGAGCAGGTTCCCTAGACAAGATACCTCAAAAGATTGTAAAGAACTTTCAGTGGTGATATTTTGCATCCCGCTCACTTCATCAAGGCATAACTCTAATACATTTGCAACAACATGAAATCCATTCGCAAAAACCCTCTTCTACAGAAAACAGAAATCAAACTGAAGGACACAAGATTAGAAAAAGAAGCTGATGATGATATTGGTGATTTAAGAACAGCACAATTCATTGTCAATAGAGATGGGCAACGGTTATGGTAGACGGGTAACCGCGGTTATTTACCCATAACCGTTTACCTGTTGGTAATTGTATAAACGGTTATATCCATACCTATAACCATTTATAAACGGTTAACCATAACCATTACCCGTTTTTGAACCCGTTTATCATTTTTTTTGACCTATTTAAACACCATTATAGGTACATTTTAGCATGCATTTCCCTATTTTAATCATTTAAATCCTCGTACAATTCCAATAATTGAAATAATAGTTTACGAACGATATTTTTCTACTGTTAGGAAACGAAGCAACACAATGGAAGCCTCTATGATTCTTGCAATTGCAAATTCACTTCGAGCACCATAGTTGTCCATACCCAAGAATAGTAGAGCCCCATTGGCTGCTGAGACGCCACCAGCTTGGCCATACATCCTGTTGTACCTAAGAAAATGGCATATAAAGATCCAAGGTATGAGTGGTAAGAGCCTGAATTTCTCAAGTCCGTGGAAGATAAAAAACCATAAGATCCCGTAGATTGATCCCAGTGCCGTTCCTTGAACTCGGGCATTCGTAACTGTGAATGTTGCTTGCCTACCTATTACAAAGGTGATGGTAATGGTGAGGCCTGACCAGTATCCGTTTTCCTTGTTATACAAGAAGCCGAATAACACAGCAAGGCCTAATGCAAGTGAACACTTGAGAGCAAAAATTAAACTCCTGCGACTCGGGAGAGATGAGAGAGAGGGCAGCGAGGAGGGAGAGATGAGCAGGGGACGGGGCGTTTGAGTCTGGTAGAGAGATTGAAAATTTAGGGTTTTAAATTTTTTTTTTTAATTTTACATATATTAAATTAAATAGGTAAGGGATACCCGTTATAACCGCGGGTAATACCCATAACCGCTCACTTAAATTTCACGGATAAACGGTTATACCCATAACCGTTTGTTCATCTAAATGGTTACCCATAACCATAACTGTGAACTTTAAATGAACGGGTAATGCGTTTATTCAAACCCATGAGTATTTTGTCCATCCCTAATCTTCATAGATAAAGACCGCAAAGATTGACAAAGAAATACACAAGACGGAAATTCGAAGAGTCTCCCTTCATACGGTTCAAAACAGAAGTACGGATAAATTTCAATTCCAAGTACTTCAACATTACAACTTACTACATTGTAAATCCACGGGATAATTATAAAGAGATCGACACCAAAGGCAGATGGGGTGGCATTGTGGTTGAAAGAACGCGGCCAAGAAACACCAAAGCTTTCTATCTTATTTTCCCCACGCTGAATCAAGAATCTATCCAAACAACTTAAATAATTTAACAGCTGCAGCCGATTACTACTGCTGTGGAAAATCCGATTGAAGTTCAATTTGGGAGTTGATAATTGAAGCCTTCTGCATCTTTTGGACACGCTACCGAAACAAGCTAAATATTTTATATCAAAGAAGGAAAGAATGTGATGAGAAATTTGTCTTGAAGATCACTAAATCTGTCCATTTACAGTTTCTCCAGACCTAAAGCCTTTGCAGCCACTAAACACCCTATCCCATTAATTCTAGGGAACTTTAACGAAAAGCTTCCGGTACTATTCACTTTAACGAAAAACCACATTTTTACACTAAAAAAACAATCATGGTACTATTCACTTTACTCTTTGTTTTGTCATTATCACTACTACAATATATGCTATCACCGGCGGAGAACAAACCGACGAGAAATCAAATTTCTGTCGAAAATTTGGCACAAATCCGACATTAAACAATGTAATGTCGCTTTTCAATAGCGACACTATTGCTAGCGTCGCGAAAGGGCTTCAGTGTCGCTTTTTGAGCTTAATCCGCCACTACACAGTGTCGCTTTAAAGCGACACTAACCTTAACGTCGGTTTAAAGCGACGCATACTTACACGTGCATCAGCCATTTAATTATAAATATGCAGTCTACTGTCGCTTTAAAGCGACATTATATTAAAATTAAATAAATAAAATATTCCTTAAACCGACGTTAGATAACAATTAAATAAATAAAATATAAAATCTAGTAACGGTCTTAACCGACACTATATTTGTTAATAATAATAAAGATAGATGGACAACTGCATGCAATTTCAATTAATTCCAACTAAAGTAAATTATATAATCAAAATTATAAATTTTAAGATCTAAATAAATAACAAAAACAATAATGCCAAACTGTACATCTAACATTTCACATAAAATCCAAAAAGTCGTCCGTCGTAACAAACATTAAATCCGACATTACAAACATAACATAAAAAAACAAAAAGATAGACCAATTATACTGTCGTATTTAACCGACAAGAAAAAGAACCAATTAAACTACCCAACCGAATCTGCGCCTGAACGTCGTCCAGATCCTTCTGCTTGAGAACCTTCTGCTTGAGATCCTCCTCCTTGATATCCTCCATCTGATCCAAAAATCCTCGACAAGTCCACATCAAATCCAACACCTGCAAGCATTCCAGAAAACCCCCCCAACTAGAACTTCAGGAAAAGATCCACTAGGAGCAGCCATCTCAGGTCGATATACTGGCACTTGACAAAGTGGCTGCTGCATGTATGGCATGGGCGGCTGCTGCATGTATGGCATGGGCTGCGCAGGCATCGGATACACAGGATATGGAGGTTGCTGATTATGGCCAGCATACGGATATGCAGGGGGAGGCTGACTTTGGCCCGACTGTTGAGGAGGTTGACTGTGGCCTGATTGTTGGGTTCCCGGGCTATACGGTGGTTGTGGCTGAAATCTTTGAAAAAACCATGCAAACAACTGATTTTGCTTGTTCTCTAGTTCCGAAATCCGTTTATTATTATTTTCGTCCCTCATTTTCAACTCATTATTTTGAGTCATCAGCAACGCCATTGAACTCTTAGATGATCTCCTGGAGGAAATTGATGTAGAAGATGAAGAAGATGCATAAGACACCATATCAGGAGTCACACCATGACCGTATCCTCTGACTCTATTATACCTCTCAGGACCCATAGTATCAACATAAACTTGGGTCCTAAGATCTTCATTATCGTCTTGGCCCGACTCAATCAATGTTTGCAGGTTGCTCTCCATTGTTGACTTGCATTACAATTTTTAAAAACAAAAATTCAATCGTAAAACAGAAATATAAGCTATAGATAATAAATACTAATAAAATCAAATACTAACACGAAAAAATCAATTACCCCTGTATGCTCCGATGTTTCATCAATCCATGTTTTATCTTTTCGTGTATGACATTCACGAAAAAAGGTTACAGGATCTGCTTCTTTCCCATGCTTCTTCCGCTTTATCAAAAATAAAATTTCACACAAACAAATTAAGCAAACCTCATACTAAAAATAAATATAATTATTTAAAATTCATCATCTCTTCAAAATGTACAATCCATACATATTCTTCCCGCACTCTTGCAAAGGATTTTGTACCAGTAGTATGGTTCATTGATTTTAATCCCCGATTAATCTTATTTTTTTCAGCAACCTCCTGAAAAAAAACGAACGAAAAAAAAAAAGATTATATTAGGCAACTTTAAAGTTATAACGAAATAAATCGTGTAAGGTTTACCTTTGTTTTGTCTCTATTCCAATATGCCAACAAATCATCCCACTGGGCAGGAATCACATCAGGAGGAGGCTCGCTGCGCACCTCTTCTGCTCTTTTAGTATAATACTTTTTTTTTAACTTATTTCTAAACTCTTTGTGCGCATGCTCTGCAATCTTAAGCGTCATATGACGGATCAAAGGCATTTTTACTATATCTGCATCTTCAAAAAAAATATTTCCCTACATACATAAAAACAAAAAACAAAAAAAATCACGCTAGTCAAATATTAATACAATCATTGACCTATTATTCTATTTTCAACTAAAAATAAAAACATCTATATATACCTTTATTCTATTCCAGAAAGCTTCCTTATCTTCTTCCGTAACCTTACGCCAATCTTTCTCCAACGGCAGATTTCTATAGTCCCTAACCTCCGCTGCTACATGTTTTGAAAAAGCACTAGCATTATCACTAATGCATTTTCCGGACGAATCAAACGAACAAAGCTGTTTCGTCCATTTAGGAATTGAGGGTCCACGCCTCCGTTGAGATGTACCTTGTTAATACAAACACACAATTAAAAACCAGGAAACAAATGTATATTTTCAGTTTAGCAATAATAATAGTTCAAACACACACACACAAAAATAAAAATAAAAACTGAGATTAATAACAATTAAAAAAAGAACCAGCATCACCCTCGTCCTCTTCCAAGTGACGTTCTTCAGAACGTTGATCTTCACGAGAACTATCCATAGCAAAATTTAATGGAAGGAGAAGGAATATGGCTGAAATGGGGGAAAGAGACGAGAGACAGAACTGGAAGGAATATGGCTGAAGTGGGGGATAGAGATGAGAGACAGAAGTGGGGATAGAGATGGGGAAGTGGGTGGGGAAGTGGGGGATAGAGACGAGAGACAGAGATAGGAAATCAAGAAGATTAAATGTGGATAATTGCATAGCGTCGAAATATGAACACTTTGCGTCGGTTAAAACCGACACAACGTCTGACTTTGACAGCAAGCCTACACAGACCTGACATACTTTGGGCAGAAAGCTACAGACCTGACATACTTTGGGCTTGACATACTTTGGGCAGAAAGCCTGACATAATTTTCAGACCATTGCGTCGGTTAAAACCGACGTTATGTGGCATAGTGTCGAAATAAGGAAGCATTGCGTCGAAATAAGGACCCATTGTGTCGCTTAAAACCGACACTATGTCTTATAGCTTTTGACTGAGGACAGTACCGTCTGACTGAACCATCATTATAGGCTGACATACTATGTCAGTACCGTCGAAATTAGGCCACATTGCGTCGGTTAAAACCGACGTTAGACTGACAGATTTTTATAACATCGAAATAAGAACAAGTTTGTGTCGAAATAAGATAAAATTTGCGTCGAAAAAAGAACAAATTTGTGTAGTGTCTCTGACAGAAAATCCATTGTAGCAGATACTCTCGAAATTGTATAATTTTGCATCGGTTAAAGCCACTATAAGCATAATTTGATATGATAATGACTGACAAAGTCTTCCAACCCATTCCCCCGTGCAAAAAAAACCAGGAAAATTCCCTCCCAACATAAAAAAAAAAGTTTTAAGTTACAAAAAAAAGAGAAGAAGGATAAAAATAGAAACAAAAAAATTAAAAAATTTTAATCCAAAATTAAAAAGTAATCAGTTATCTCATATAATATTTTAATAAATAAATTTATTAAGTTGAATCAATTTTTTTTGCACTGTAATTGTTATTTTAATTTGTTTTTATTTTGATAATTTTTTGTTGTTATTTACTAGAATGGATTAGATGAACATAATTTGAGTTGTTTTGAGAAAATGGAATGAATAATATTTATAAGCATTTATGTTAAATTAACAATATTAAATATAACATAAACTTATAATATTTAGTAATATAAGTATATATTATGGATTAGATGAGCATTTCTCAAAAGTTTAACTTTGATAACATTTGGTTGTTATTTACTATAATGGATTAGATGACTTTGATAACATTTAATTTGTTGTTATTTTGATAATTTGATAACATTTGGTTGTTATTTACTATAATGGATTAGATGAGCATTTCTCAAAAGTTTAAACCTTGCCAATGTAATTCAAAGCTTGCATTTTATTCCTTTTACAAAATCATCAATTTTCATTGATCATCACACTTTCATTAAGTATAACGTAAGATTTTGTGGTATCCACTAGTATAAATATTTTAATTTGAAGATCGAATTCATTCATTGTATTCATATAGGTTCAAGGAGTGTAGCTGTAAAAAATCATCAAAATCAGGCTTACAATAACCGTTAAATCGTCATTTTTAGTTGATAACCGTCGATCATGCATGGCCCGTTACTTCATCCCAGAATGTTTGTTTTTTGCGATTTTTTTCGTATACGATCTCGAATTATATACAAACATGTTTGACGGTTGGATCGTTGAAATTAGTTTCGTAGAATGCGTATCCCATCAAAACGATAGATTCACTAAGACTTAAGAGTTTATTCACACTTTCATTAAGTATAACGTAAGATTTTGTGGTATCCACTAGTATAAATATTTTAATTTGAAGATCGAATTCATTCATTGTATTCATATAGGTTCAAGGAGTGTAGCTGCAAAAAATCATCAAAATCGGACTTAAAATAACCGTTAAATCGTCATTTTTCGTTGATAACCGTTGAAATTTTTTGTCCCGTTACTTCATCCCAGAATGTTTGTTTTTTGCGATTTTTTTCGTATACGATCTCGAATTATATACAAACATGTTTGACGGTTGGATCGTTGAAATTAGTTTCGTAGAATGCGTATCCCATCAAAACGATAGATTCACTAAGACTTAAGAGTTTATTCACACTTTCATTAAGTATAACGTAAGATTTTGTGGTATCCACTAGTATAAATATTTTAATTTGAAGATCGAATTCATTCATTGTATTCATATAGGTTCAAGGAGTGTAGCTGCAAAAAATCATCAAAATCGGACTTAAAATAACCGTTAAATCGTCATTTTTCGTTGATAACCGTTGAAATTTTCTGTCCCGTTACTTCATCCCAGAATGTTTGTTTTTTGCGATTTTTTTCGTATACGATCTCGAATTATATACAAACATGTTTGACGGTTGGATCGTTGAAATTAGTTTCGTAGAATGCGTATCCCATCAAAACGATAGATTCACTAAGACTTAAGAGCAATGTAACATTCAGGAAACGCAGCCTATTCATTTGTACTAATTATGTTATTGTTAATTATTTTATAAGATATATGTAAGATAAGATGTCTACCTAAAGCACATGTTTACCTTATAGAACTCCACTGATCATAAAATACTTGTTGTATCAGTTTTTAATCAAGTCAATTAATTAACAGTTTGGGTGTTTTACGACTTGAAATTTATGGCGTACAATACTAGCATGCCTTAAATGATATTATTCACAACATTCGTAAAGTTCATGTCATAATACTTGCACATAATCTAGCATTCACGGCATCACTTTTGTGCAAGTTATTAAATAAAAATATTTACGGCGTAAACATTGTGTGTCGTATTTAACAATTTACACGACGTACTTTCCTTCTCTTTTAAGGCATCGTGTTATGTTGTAAAGTGAATTTTATATATATTTAGGTCCCTACCTTTTATGGCACGAATCATCCATTCTGCCAAAACTCATATCGACACCTAAATCTTCCACTCCCAGACACATGAGACAGCCGTTTTTCTCCTAATGTACCTTGCGTCAAAATAAGATTAGGGGTAATACATATGATTGACAACAAGTACCTTGCGTCGAAATAGTCTCATATTGCATCGAAATAGGCTAGGGTTGCGTCGGTTAAAACCGACGCCAAGTCTGACACACATGTCGTATTGCGTCGAAATAGGCTACGATTGCGTCGGTTAAAACCGACGCCAAGTCTGACACACATGTCGTATTGCGTCGAAATAGGCTACGATTGCGTCGGTTAAAACCGACGCCAAGGCTGACACACATGTCGTATTGCGTCGAAATAGGCTAGGGTTGCGTCGGTTAAAACCGACGCCAAGTCTGACACATCATATTGCGTCGGTTAAAAGCGACAGAAACCAAGGAAAAAAAAAAAAAACAGAATAAAACAAAGTCTAATTAGATGAACATAATAAAACAGAATAATAAAAAAAAAACAGAATAAAACAAAGCCAAAAGGATTATATGTTATGATACGATATCATAGCATACAAAATAAAATAAAGTCTAATTAATACAAAAAATAATTAATATATTTATTCCCTGTCATCATCTGTTAGCTCTTCGTCGGTATTGGCATGATTAACGAACCCGGTAGGCAACGCTAATGATTCAAGAAAGGGAGTCTCTTCCACGCCAACCCTTGTATGGAAATTTTCATTATCAAGAATTCGATCATCCAAGTTCGGCGTGGCATAATCATCAATAGCATCACTATCCTCTAATACGTCAAATAAATCTCTTGGCTGAGTTCGAACAACTACGTGCCAATCTTTTTCAATCGTGTCCTCCACGTAAAATGCCTGTAATGCTTGTGATGCTAGTATGAAAGGATCCTCTTTAAATCCCAATTGATTGAAATTCACCATAGTAAATCCATATTGATCAGTCTTCATTCCTCGTGGACTTTCACTATTAACCCATTCGCACTTAAATAACATCACAGCTCGACCCCTATCTCCTGCTTCAGTAGGACCGCAATATTTGACCTCGAACATATCTACAACTCTGCCATAGCAATTTACTTGCCCAATTGCTCCAGGAACATTTGCAGGTACAAAGACACCACAATTTTGATTCTTATGCTTATCATCCACAGATTTTATACGAAATCTAAATCCATGAACAATGTGACTTTTGTATCTACTCACAACCCTACTAGGATAATTAGCTAGCCAATGCAAGTCTTGAGATATCAATGTGTCATTATCATCATATCTTGAATTCATCTGTAATAAGTATGAAGATAAAAATTGACAGAATAACTATAAACATGTTATAATTAAAATGCAAAACAATAAATAAATAATATGATTGTTATATCAACTCACATGTTGCTTGAACCATTCTGGAAATTCTTTCTTGCTTAGCTCCTTAATTTGTCGCATAGTTAACCTTTCTCGACGATGTTTAGTTTTCAAGAATTCTTCATGTTGCCTACACAATTATGTCCAATTTAGATAATTATTTTTTCAAAGTTAAGAAAACCAATAAAACATTAAGACGTATGATTAAACGTTCTTACCTTCTAAATGGGCTAACTTCATCACAATTATTTAGAATGTATCTATGGCACTGATCAAGAACATTTAGATCGAGCTCCACATTTTCCCCTGAACCCATATAACATCCTTTCGAGTCAAAAATTGATAACCCACCAGATACTCCACGTCCAATACCATCTTCATTTCGGCCTCTACGGGTACGACGAGACTCAACGTCTGTAAGATACATGGAACAAAATGACAAGCACTCATCCACCAAATATGCTTCAGCAATAGAACCTTCAGGACGACCCTTATTACGAACATAGCGCTTCAATGTTTGCAAATACCTACAATTATAAAACGAAATACAAATTATTATAATTATTAATTAAAGTTAAGACTACAATTGTAAAAAAATTATAAAAATTTATTCATTACCGTTCAATTGGATACATCCATCTATATTGAACAGGCCCTGCAAGAGCTGCTTCATCTGCCAAGTGAACTGGGAGGTGCACCATTATATCAAAAAATGCAGGAGGGAATATTTTCTCAAGTTGACATAATGTCAAGGCAATTCTTGAATTCAGTTGCTTAAATCCTTCCTCAGACTCCTTCTTACTACATAACTGTCTGAAAATTGCACTCAACTCTAATAAAACCATAGTAACAGCTTTAGGCAAAACCGGGCGTATTGCAAGCAGGAGTAACTGCTGCATTAAAACATGGCAATCATGACTTTTCAACCCATGTATTTTTCGTTCATTCACGTGCACACATCGCGACAGATTTGATGAATATCCATCTGGGACCCGAATAGTAGACAATACTTTACAAAACGCAGTTTTTTCTTCTCTTTTCAATGTGAACAATGCTGGAGGTCGAAATGTTCTATTTCCTTCTCTACGTGGGTGTTGACTATGTCTTATGTTCAAGAATTCAAGATCTGCACGTGCCGCCAATCCATCTTTAGACTTTTCTATATCTAGCAATGTTCCCACCACACTGTCACATATATTCTTCTCGATATGCATAACATCAAGATTGTGTCTAATCAACAGATGCCTCCAATAAGGTAGTTCATAAAAAATCGATTTCTTCTTCCACTGACTGTTACTACTTGTATTGCTCGAAGCTCTTCTTCTGCGTTGGCCAACTGAAGCATCTTTGTTTGGTTTTCCAAAAGTAAATCTCAATGTAGAAAGTTCTTCGAGACATTGTAAACCAGTCCACTGCCTTGGTGCACTACGATGCTCTCGACGACCATTAAAAGTGATGGTTTGCCTTCGAAACCTATGATTATCTTCAAGAAAACGTCGATGCCCCATATAACAAATCTTGCGACTCGCTGGCAAGTAAATAGATTCTTTATCATGCATGCAATGTGGACAAGCTTTATAGCCATGTGTACTCCATCCTGACAACATTCCATAAGCCGGAAAATCACTTATAGTCCATAACACGGCAGCCTTCATCGTAAAACTTTGGTTGGAACACGCATCATAAGTGGGAATGCCCACCTCCCACAACTCATTCAGCTCGTCAATCAATGGACGCATGTATACATCAATCTCTTTACCAGGACTGCGCGGTCCTGGTATTAACAAAGACAATAACAAATTTGGTTGCTTCATGCACATCCAAGGTGGCAAATTATAAACAGAAAGCACCACAGGCCATGTGCTATGATCATTCCTCATTTTCCCAAAAGGATTAAATCCATCACTGGCCAACCCTAATCGGACATTTCGAATTTCTGACGCAAAATCCGGATATAAATTATCCAAATGCTTCCATGCGGGAGAATCTGAAGGATGTCTCATAAACTCATCCTTAGGACATTCAGTTGCATGCCATCTCATATGTTCAGCCATATGCTTCGACATAAAAAATCGTTGCAATCGTGGTTTTAAAGGAAAATACCACATAACCTTAGCTGCGACCTTTTTCCTCGAGCTATCCTCTGCATTGGTAATTTTATATTTTGATTTACCACAAACTGAGCACACGGTCAAATCTGAAATATCTTTCCAATAGATCATGCAATCATTGGGACATGCATCAATTTTCACATACGATAGCCCCAAGTCATTTATAAGTTTTTTGGCCTTATAACAGGATTCAGGCAAACAATCCCCTTCAGGCAACATTCTTTTAATTAACTCCAGTAAAGTGGTGAAGATCTCGTCAGGCATTCCCGCTAAACACTTGATCTGATACAATCTTACAACTGCTTCCAATTTCTTAAACTCCTTACAACCTGGCCACAAATCTTGATCTGCCTCTTCAAGCAACTTAAAAAAAGTCTGCACCTCTTCTGGACGCCCTTCCCCAATAGGGGGTTCAGTAGATGGCCCAACACCTTCTTCTGTTAATGGTTGGACAAATACATCATTAAGAAAATCATGCATGCCAATCACCTCATCTCCTGTTTCTTCTTCTCCAATTCCCACATTTTGCTCTCCAATGTTTTGCTCGCCATGATGTCGCCAACAAGCGTTTTTATAATCTTTATCCATATCATACAATATGAGATGTTCAACAATGGTGTTCCTAACAAAAGTATATCGATTACAACATCTTTTGCAAGGACATCTAAACTTATCAGGACCAACACCATTTGCAACTGCTTGATCCAAAAACAAATTAATTCCAGTTGTATACGCTTCAAAATTGCGGGGTATTGTCAACCAACTCTTGTCCATATTTTACCACTTTACGAAGGTAAAATATTACGTTGACACTAAGATGCCTACAATCTTTCAATCCCTATCATGTAGGCATAACTATCAAAATTTTCAATTTCTATCTTTCACCCCTCGAATTCTATCACGATTGCAATCTTTTAATTTTCAACACCTATTATAGTAAAAACAAATTAAAATAACAACAAAAAGTTATCAAAATTATGCTCATCTAATCCATTCTAATAAATAACAACCAAAAGTTATCAAACTTATCAAAATAACAACAAATTCAAATAACAATTAGAGTGCAAAAAAAATTAATTAATATATTCTTATATTCCTAAATATTATAAATTTAGGTTATATTCTTATATGAAAGGTTATATTCTTATATGAAAGGATATTCTTATATTATAAGTTTAGGTTATATTCTTATGAAGGGTTATATTCTTATATTCTTATATTCCTAAATATTATAAGTTTAGGTTATATTCTTATGAAGGGTTATATTCTTATATTCCTAAATATTATAAGTATAGGTTATATTCTTATTAGAGTGCAAAAAAAAAAAAAAATTAACATAATATATTCTTATATTACTCAATATTATAAGTTTATGTTATATTTAATATTGTTAATTTAACATAAATGCTTATAAATATTATTCATTCCATTTTCTCATAACAATTCAAATTATGTTCATCTAATCCATTCTAGTAAATAACAACAAAAAATTATCAAAATAACAACAAATTAAAATAACAATTAGAGTGCAAAAAAAAAAAAATTAACATAATATATTCTCTCAATATTATAAGTTTATGTTATATTTAATATTGTTAATTTAACATAAATGCTTATAAATATTATTCATTCCATTTTCTCATAACAATTCAAATTATGTTCATCTAATCCATTCTAGTAAATAACAACAAAAAATTATCAAAATAACAACAAATTAAAATAACAATTAGAGTGCAAAAAAAAAAAAAATTAACATAATATATTCTCTCAATATTATAAGTTTATGTTATATTTAATATTGTTAATTTAACATAAATGCTTATAAATATTATTCATTCCATTTTCTCATAACAATTCAAATTATGTTCATCTAATCCATTCTAGTAAATAACAACAAAAAATTATCAAAATAACAACAAATTAAAATAACAATTAGAGTGACAAAATTAATTAATTCGACTAAATTTTTATTAATTTAACAAAAATAGTAGAATTTTATCTAAGTGCTTAAATTATAATTTTTAAATAAATAAACTTGTGTATTATACAATTTAAAAATTAAAGAAGTTAGTGATACATACCTGATTTGTTGAAGAATTTCGACGTCAACAATTCTTTATGTACTCAACCAACTCAAATAAATTTCCTACAAAAATAAATTGTAACTAAAAATTAAACATAAGAGGAGAAAATAAAATTATTATAAGCAAGAAAAACTTACTGTTGTGAAGAGGAACAAATGAAGTTTGAAAACCAAAGGAGAAAGCTGAAAGAGAGAACACGGGAGACTTTGTAAAAATTGGAAGAACGAACAAGAGTGCAAGAGAAGAAAAAGAAAACACGGGGGAGAGGATATAAAGACCATCAATGTGTCGCTCACAAGCGACACTGGTTTTCAAAATATATGTCGCTCAAAACCGACGCAGGATTTAAAATATTAAAAACAATAATTAGTGTCGCCTAGAAGCGACACCCATAGTTCATGTCGCTTAAAAGCGACACTGTTTTATTTAAAGCGACGCCAGTACTTAAAAATATTAAAATATATGTCGGTTATAAGCGACACTAAATTTTATGGCGCTTATAAGCGACACTAAATATGACGTCATCTTCAGTGAGTGTCGCAAATCTCTTTTTCGCCACTATATAATATTAAACCGACGCAACAACTGACACTATTAGGTCCTTTTGTAGTAGTGTATCGTTACAACTCAACGTTTTCAAGCCATTCTCATTAGTTTTCCTTTAATTCTAACCTTCACTCTATGCAAACTCGATCCAAATCTGGCATTTACAAACCTAGAGCCTTTGCAGCCACTAAACACCCTATCCCATCTCATATATCTCTAGAATACATCCCTTTTACCTATCTCCAAGCCTCAAAACACCCTCAATGGAGACATGCTACGAAGGAGGAATTTAATGCACTTCTCAACAGTGGTACTTGGTCATTAGTTCCCTATATACCTTCACAGAATTTGGTAGGCTGCAAATGGGTATTCAGGATAAAAAGAAAGTCTAACAGTTCTATAGACAGGTACAAGGCTCAATTGGTAGCCAAGGGATTCGACCAACAACAAGGCTTGGATTACATAGAAACTTTTAGCCCAGTTGCCAAACCAGTTACAATTCGATTACTTCTCACCATGACAGCTGAGTTCAATTGGTTTTTAAATCAATTAGATGCAAGCATTACTTTTCTGCATGGTAATCTTTCAGAATTTGTGTTCATGATCCAACCCCCTGGTTTTGGGGATCCTACTAAGGTCAATTGTTTCTGCAAGCTACACAAGTCCCTATAAGGTTTAAAACAGGCTCCTCGAGCTTGGTATGAGAAGTTACACAAAGCTTTGTCCTCTCTTGGCCTTCATGGTTCTCAAAATGATCGCTCCTTATTTGTTAAGAAGTCATCTGCATTGGTATTTGTTCTGGTTTATGTAGATGACATTCTTGTCACTAGTCCCAACTCTCAAGCCTGCAAGGAGACTATTTCTCAGCTTAGTACCCTTTTTCCCATAAAGGATTTGGGACCTCTCCATTACTTCCTTGAAATTGAATTCAAACGATCTTCTTTTGGGATCTTTATTTCCTAAACAAAATATATTTTGGATCTTCTCAAGAAAGCTAACATGGATGATGAAAAACCATGTATCACTTCTCTCAGCACTTCCTCTTTGGATCATAATTCTCCATTTTTGCAGGATCCAACTGAATACAGGACTCTAGTTGGTGGTCTTCAGTACTTAACCTGTTCTAGACCAGATTCGTTATTTGCAGTTAATTTGGTTTGCCAATTCATGCAACATCCCAGAGAATCACATTTTGAAGCAGTAAAACGGATTCTCAGGTACTTAAAGGGTACTCTTGACCTTGGTCTTTGGTTTCCACAGTCTTCAAAACCTTTTAGCGTCAATGCTTTCTCGAATGCAGATTTGGTAGGTTGCCATATAGATAGACGATCTACTGGAGGTTTTTTCATTTTTTTGGGAGATTCTATCCTAAGCTGGAGTGCCAAGAAATAGACAACGGTTGCCCGCTCCTCAACTGAAGCTGAGTATAGGTCTCTTGCTAACACTGTTACTGAGATCACCTGGATTTGCAAGTTATTAACTGATGTTGGATTGGTTCTGTCTTGTCCACCTAAGCTTTGGTGTGATAACATCTTTGCTATATCTCTTGCAAAGAATCCCATTTTTCATGCCCGGACCAAACATGTGGAAATTGATTACCACTACATTCGAGAGAAAGTTCTTTCCAAGGAAGTCTTTGTTCATTTCATCTACACTGAAGATCAAATAGCAGACATTTGTACCAAATCTTTGCCTAGAGCTCAATTTCTTCTTCTTCGAGACAAACTTTCACTAAGATTCCCTAAGTTTAGTTTGAGGGGGATATTAGGGGTAGTATTGTAAAGGACAAAACTTAGTATTGTTAAGTTTTGTTATTTCAGTTGTATTTTATATAGTTGGTTAGTTAGGGTGAGCTGTTAATACAAGAGTGTTAGTATCTTGTATATAAATACTTGTGTGTAATCTTATTGAATAAGTAATGAAAATACAGTTTTCAATAAGCCAACCCCTAATTCATGGCTTGAGTTACAGAGCATATTGGTAATTGACAAGAATCTGTATGTCTTTCAACTGATCAAATGCAATACATAAAAAGAGCCTTTCCCATTATTACTTTCTCAATTAAGGTTTTGATCGAGTTTGTATTTCAAATACAATTACTTGGTGTTGCTTGTATGTATTTTTCCAATTTTCCCATCATATGCGCATCAGCTGAAGCAAAAATAACTTTTCAAAAAAAAAAAGAAAAAAAAAAAAAAGGATGAAAAGCAATAGACGATTTGATATTCAAAGGATGTCCGCAGACTGCAGTACATAAAATCATGAAAGGATAAATAAATTCAGTTTATAGATTCTCAAACCATTTTTCCGGAAAATCAATAGGCATCGAACACAAGGCCCTAAAAAGAATAAAATTTGCTTCTGAAATCAACGTTAGGCAACATATACCGAAATATTGAACAATTATTCGGCCCCGCCGAAATTTCAGAATTTTGGTGGAAACAACTTAACAAAATGTAGAGACCATTAAGTTTCTGTGTTTTGAACTTATTATTTTTACATAAGCAATATTGAAGAGAGAATAAAGGAGAACCGAGTTTGAGATATGTATTTCATTTTTATTGGCTACTTAATATTTGCATGATGTAAGCAAATTTTGGCCAATAGAAATGAAATACATCATGTTCCATCCATTAAGCAAATTACAATAGAAAGCACTTCACAAAAGCCACAGCCAAAGTCATGAGTGAATCTACATATCAGCAACAGTAATAACATAATTGTAAACTTCATACAAATATAACTATAAAGTACATAAAGGCAAAGAGTAGAACCAGCATCTCCAAATTCAATCAAATGCTGCGAGAGAGTTCATGCGTAAACCGCGAGAGTTGAACATTGCATGTAAGGCCAAGGGCTGCATTCAAACCATCTAAGTCCACAAAGATAACTATGGAGCCATTTTATGTTATCCTGAACAGCTGTAGCTTTGTTGGAAGCAATCGTGCTTTCAGTCAAGATTCGCTTCAAATTTGGATGATCATCACATGAATAGTTTACGACCATTTTTTTCAAATTACGAGCATGCTCCAGCATATACTTTGCTAACTCAATCCCATTCGAAGTAAGATCCATAGTAACCTGCTAGGTTGAGAAACAAAAGCAAGGTTCTGGAGTTCCCAATAACTCTTACTAAACAAAGATGACTACAAAGGAAGGAGAAAGATTAATATAGTAAAAACCAATTGATTGCAAAACCGAAAAACACAGATAAGGAAACATGGTAAAAACTAAGTTGCGCATAAAACAAGTATTTAAAAGGCCAAAAAATGTATAAAATTTCACTTACATGAGTTTCTTGGTAGCGAAAGAATTTTCTTCTTATGTGCAAAGTATTTAAGTTTGGCACTGCTTTAAAAAGAGAGACCAGTGTCGGGACTATGTCATCTTCAATGGGTTCTTCAAATTCTATACGCAGAAATGTAACATCATGCAATGGTCCTGGCACAAGACCTCTATACAAATCATATTATGTACGGATTATTCTTTCCAACTAGCATAAAAATGATAGAATTCTCATTTCATGTACCTTCACGGTCGCTTCGTCCAGAATTAGAAATTTAACCCTGCGTCTACTGTAAAGGAACTTGAATGCACTGTCCAAGTCATACACGTCAAATCGATGAGAGAGCTTAACTTTTTCTAAACGCAAGAGTTCCCCAAAATTCAGATTGTTATTCATCACATTCCCTACCCAACTCAAGTACTTAAGATTTGGAGCAGACATAACAAATAATCTGTCATTAGGGGAATTATGTGACCAGTCAATGCTGATATGTTCAAGTTTCTCCCCAAAAACTTTTAGATAGAGGAGGCCCACACCAGAAACCTCAAATGATTTCCAAAGAACTTTCAATGGGGATATTTTCTATCCCTGTAACACTTTCAATGGGGATATCCTTAATGCATTTGCAACAACATGAGATCCATTTGCAAAAACCCTCCTCTAAAGTAACAAAGTTCAATCTCAAGAACACAATATTATTAGAGGAGGCAGAGGATAATGGTGATTTAATAATGCCGTACTTTAAACTCACACGTAGAGACCTCAAAGAACGACAAGAAAATACGCAAGAAGGAAATTCTAACAGTGCCCCCCCATAATCTTGTACGTAACCTGCTTCGACCAACTCAAATTCGAGTGCTTCAACATTACATCTTACCGCGTTATAAATCCACGCGAAGATTTGATAGAGCTCTTCATCAAAACCCCGTTCTGTGGCAGTGGCAGAGAAGACACGGCACAACCTAAGAGAAAAGATGTGTGTCTTACTATACTATTCCCACGCTGAATCAAGAATCTATCAAAAGAACTCAAAAAATTTGACAAATGCGGATCGACAGAATTATGCAACAAAACACCGATAAACTCTTATCGTTGGAGTTGATAAATGAAGTCTTCTGCAACTTTTGGACACGGTCCCAAGACGAGTGAGGTCTTTTGTATCATCAAGGAAGTAAAGAATATGATGAGCAACTTCATCAGGAGATTACTAAGATCTGGTTTGGTATTGCTGTGCTTTGAAAAAAAGCTGCTTCTGCTGTGCTGTGAGAATAAGCAGCTATGAAATAAAGTAGCAGATTGTTTAGTAAACTTTTTTGTAAAAGTGCTTTTGAAAAAAAAAAACAGTATTATAGTGTTTGGTAAACTTTTATGTAAAACAGATGTGAAAAAAAGCCGATTTTTCAAAGCTGGGTTTTGCAGCTTCTTGTTTTTGGCTTTTTTTCACCCAAAACTGTGAAAAAAAAGCTGAAGATGGATGTTTACCAAACACAAAAACAGTTCCCAGCTTTTTTTGATACCAGCTTTTTTCAAAATCACCTTAGTACCAAACCAAGCTTAAATCTGTCTATTACTGTATAAGTAGGACCTGAAACTGGATCCCCTCCTGATCCAAGAGATCTGAGCCCACTAATCAATAAATCCGGATCATTGAAATTTGATTCAACGACTACAAACAAGAGGTCTCTCTAAAAGTTATAATAATTGTAGCCGTTAGATCAAATTTCAATGACCTGAATTCATTAATTAGTGGACTTAGATCCTTTTGGATCCAGAGGGAATCCAGTTCCAATTTAGTATACCCATTAGCGAGGATGCTTGAATTAATTTGCTTTAAATTTGTTAGCTAGGAAAGTGTGAATTTGCTGTTTTTCCATGAAACTCTTTTCAATTAATTAAAGAGTTGGAATACTAATGGCAATATCGAGCGATTGGCGATTTGTCTTCTAAATATTATCAATTCTTTTTTAAGAGGACCTCAAAAGTGCAGAATAACTGGTCGTATGAATTTCAATTGATTCATTTGACTGTGAAGCTGAAGCACAAATAATATAAATAATATTTCAACATTTTTTTAAGCACATTTTTTCCAAGTGAGATATTATGTTCCCTTTACTAAGCAAATTGCAGACCTTTTAACTTGGAAAATTATTAGCCTTTTAGGTACCCCTTGGTACGTAGATAAGATGGAATGGGATGCAACGGAATTTGAAAATTTATTTGTAAGGTTTTATTTATTTATTTTTTTTTACCAAACCTAGTCACAAGGGTTTAGGTTCGCAAAGGCGTGTTTTTGTTATAATCATTTTGATATTTTTATTCAAAATGCAAGTGCTTGTTGTAATAACATCCACCACGTGTTTCTTAATTAAAGTTGTGGTTGTAACAATGCACATATAGTTGTTTCCAAGTTTTTGTACCAAACATGGTCAAAAACACTTTAACCATCAAAAAAACGTTTTTAGCCATTTCAGAATCAATCTCAAGCCTTCAATCTTGTTATTTGTTTTAGACCATACAATATTAAGGGGGAAGATTGAACGGAAGACGTCCTGTACAACTAGTTACTCTTAAGCAACATTCCCCTGGTGTAGCCTTCATATGTTTACAGTTTACTTAATTAATTGCCTGTCTATGATTAACTTGCGCAGGTGTTAGCACATTCTGGCCAAATGAAATATCATATTCCATATATTAAGCAAATTACAATAAGGATTGGGAGCGAAGCACTTTTCATAAAAGCCAAAGCCAAATTCATGAAAATTTACAGAGCATATTTGCTAAATTGACAACAATATGTATTGTCTTTCAACTGATCAAATGCAACAAGTAATAAATACAGGCCTATATACAAATCAGAATCTGAAAATCCTTTTCTTGGAATATAAATTATGATTAAGAGCGTAATCCGCCGGTAACGATAAACGAAGGAGGAGATTTTATCAATAATGCTTTGATGCTTCTCTTCCTTCTTAGCTTTTGTTAAACCACTGCATCAAGGCTTGGGTGTTTTGCTTAAGCACTGCTGCTCTTTCCGCCACCAACAGCCCAGTGGGGTTTTGCGGCGGTGCGCTTCAATGCCTTCACTCCCAAAGGATTGCCCTTGCTCTGTTTCAACAAGAAAGTAAAACAATGTAAGAAAATAATTAACGAGCGGCAACTGAAACAACATGAAAAATTAAAACGAAATGGTCATCAGAAATGGGGACTTTATGTGTTCTTACCATCAAACAAGCTCCGGCATTGACATCGCAAACAGGATATGCGCTTGGGCAGCAACTGTAATGGTCATCACAGCAGGTGGCACCTTCAAGTGGACAGCATCCCCAAGTAAAGCAATAGTTTCCAATCTGGTAAATGCAGCAGCACGTGTTGCTCTCAGGGCAAGAGTAGTACTCGTCACAAACTGATATCGGAGATGGAGGAGAAGGACCGGGGTTAGGGGGATTCTGGCCATTCTTTATCGGGTAAGAAGGCTCCATGGCAATTCCACATATCCCATTAGCGGTGTTGCCCAGATTACGCTGCATCCTGATGTATCCCTTCTCTCCCCAGCTTTCGCCCCATGAGTTTCTCACTATCCAGTAATCGAGCCCCTTGTCTGTGCCGTATCCAACAACTGTCACACCATGGTCCAAATCCGTCCCACAACGTCCTGTAAATACACCCTGAAATAGCATTTGAAGCCATGTGGCAAATTAGTTCATGCATTTTCTTCAAAAGCCGTCAAAACAATCATATCACACTGACTTGAGCTGCAGACTACTTTATTTGGTATAATAAATAATGAAATATTCTTCGACGAGTAACGCTCTCGTGTCAGATTGTTCATCAACATATGTATTTGTTTTACTACATAAGTCCGACAAGAGAACAACATTTCTCTTTTTATCGCAAAGATTTTGTGATATAAAGTGAAGAAAACTTACGGAGTAATACAACTGGAAGTCTCTGCCACCTCCTTCAATGGCAACGGCGATTGGCTGATTGGCAACAGCCTTTTTCAATGCTTCCTCACTGTTTACAGGAACATCTTCATAAGTGTCGATCGAAACCACCCTGGCATTTTTCTGCATAGAAGAAAACAAATGACCAAATGAGCGTGAACTTTAGCTCCTCTTCAAAAATATTTCAGCTAAGCAAATGACAAAAAATACTGACCCTGTAGGGGTCACACGTGGCATCGTATCCTTTGTAAGGATAGTCCTCTTCGCTGTCAATTCCGCCATTTTTTATGATGAACTCAAAGGCGTAGTCCATGAGACCTCCATTGCATCCTTCATTGTATGTTGTATCGCAGTCTACCAGCTCCTGCTCAGATAGTGAGATAAGGTCGCCGGTCACTAGCTTATTGATACCTTCAACGGCGGAGATAGTTGAGAATGCCCAGCAACTCCCTGTAATATACAATCACATTCATTTGGTTACTACTCAAAAAAGGATTCCAAGGTAACTTGACAATATGTGAAGCTATATATCACTTGCTAGCGACACATTGTAAGATTAGAGCAAAAGCATCAAACAATTATTTTTCTGGTAATTATGATACGTTGATCCAATGCTAGTCGAATCCAAGAAATTATCACAAAACCAACGAGTTACAAAGAGATGACAAAAGAGGACCCTTTTACTTCAAAAGAGTTAAGAAATATTTGGAAAAAATATCAATCATCATGCAGTTGGGTATTAAGACCATCTCCATATCAAATTTCAATTTTATAGTCGATGTGGCAAAGTAACATTTTGTAAAGCCTCTTATTCTAACCGAAATATCAAATGAAAATGTTTTTTTGTTATTGGGCCAAAATTTAATAATAAATTAATAAAAAAATGAAGAAAAATAAAGAAATATGTGGGTCCAACATTAAAATAAAACAATTGCAGCAAAGTAGAGAATGTTGATTCATGTAGGATTTGACATCTCTTTTGGAACTTTAAAAAAAAAAATCACCCTTTTTTGGTCAAAACAGTCCACGTAGGATTTTTAACCTGAGATGCTTTAAAACTATGTGGATCCTCCTAGGACGAATGGAAATAGGGACCAAGGAGGCCCCAAGACCACCTGAGTCCATAATGCATACACGTGAAGGTCTTTCGAAGACCTTCCGAATGTTTGGTACTTATAGTTTTTTGTACTTACTAAATGTTTTATGTAATACATGCTAGACATATTTTGACATGTTACGTCGACATCACTCGATAAGTTGTATTTACATCACTCATCATATTACTCCGATGTATGCCAATATATGTTGACATGTGCACAACAAACTCACCAAGTGAATCAACTGATATTTTTTTTGCACAATTCGTGCTCTATTCCTATTCCTATGAACCTACAATATAAAAAAAAACACCTAGAATAACGCTAGGTAAACTAATTTTTTAAACAAAATTTGCAAATCATAAGACGTGTCACAAATAAAAAAATAAACACATTGATAAATACTTTAGTTATAATCCAAATAAAAAAATAAACACATTGATAAATACTTTAGTTATAATCCAATCTTCATTAATCATGCCATATAATTTACAAAATCTAGTTTAAATAAATAGTTTCCCCAGCATAACCCAAAAAAGGGGAAACAAGAACAGTAATTTGTAAAAATCCTCCCCCTCATTACTGCAGGCAACCCAGATTCTTCTGTCGGATATTTTTACCCGTTATTTTTTTCCTACCATAAAAGAAGGAAGATATTTTTCTCTAATTTTTTTCATCTTTACAAACAAAAAATTGGAATTATGTTCACGTATTTGGTCTCCAAGTATAAGGTAATTCAAACATGGAAACTGCAAAATCCATGTCTGAAACTATGGATTTCGGAATAATCAACTGTCTAAGTGAATACTCCATGTTTGATTTAGGTTAAACCCCTTTGATTAAGCAATAATCAACCAGGTTATCAAAGTCAACGACTCCCTAATCACACACCTCTGACATATCACCAAGCAAACCCAAAATTCTAAACGAATTAGGACCACGCAAAAGAGAGAAACATCACCGATAAATCATTAAACAGAATAATTTCGTAATTATTTAATAAAAAAAGTAAAAACAATTAAATAAATAGAATAAAAAATTACCGCAGCTGCCTTGGTCTTTGACTGGGTTAACTGCGCCCTCCTCCCTCCAATCAATGGAGTCAGGCAACGAATCGCCGACAAGCGGCGCGTACCGGTCACTCTTGGTATTCCTGTTGGAGAGCCGCTTCTTCTGAGCGCGGGTCTTGGTGCCAAGGTAAGTGTTCCGGTACTCCTCGTTCGACAGATCGGCGAACCGGTTCAGACCCAGCTTGTAGCTGAGGTTCTTGGAGTTCTGTTCGTCGATGTACCTGAGGTTGTCTTTAAAGATCTGGAACCGCCGCTCCTTCTCTCCCAGGGCGTTGTATGCCTTGCCGTGCTCCGCCAGCCACCCCTCGTACATCGACATCACCTCATCGTCAGTCCTCCAGCTGCCCGTGGACTTGCCGTCTCCGAGGTTGTTGTCGTAGGAGATGATGGACATGTCGAGGGCCGATGAGACAGTAAAGATCGTGAGGAGGAGGACCGCCACGGCCGGTGACGATCGGTACGGCCCCATGTTTTTGCTGTGTTTGTATGCTGAGAAAACAGAGAGAGAAGGGTGGCAGTTGTGAGAAGTAGGAAATGAGTGTGTGCAAGAAAGTCGGAGGAGTGGTGGGGTGCTTATAAAGGGAAAAGTTTGATGCGGGGTCGCTGGATATATTTATTAAAATTATATTAATTTTCAGAATAATTGGATGGGATAATTTTTAATAGAATAGAAAATATAGAATGTTGTAACTTTATTGGTATAAAATTGGCAAAGCTGAATTGCACATCCTTAATGTCACAATTAAGATCATGTTCGAATCTCTGTGTCGTAAGTCTAAAAATCAGAAGATTTAGATTGCTTACTTTAAATTTGATGGCCCTTGTAGCCCATCTGACTGACTTACGTCACAAAAATCAAGAGTTTAGATCTCTTTTTAACGTTCAGGATCTTCTGATTCATGGACTCTAGATGCACCGAAGACGATCTCAATTCTATTTTCACGTTCCCATCAACACCACAACATTATGTGGAAAAAGTTGTTTAATCATTGTGTTGATTTTTGTTACCAATCCAAGTTAAATTCTTTATTTTGTTGAAACTAAATTTTTTATGACGAGATGATAATTTATCGTACAGAGGCTTAAGATTAAATGCAACTTCATCAAAACAATATACAAAAAGTTTCCTATTAAGAAGATGGCTATTTGCTTTCACTTTCTTTTCTTCTATTTTTTATTTTTTAAGAAATTAAGAGAATACATAAAAAAAGAGTAATTTATTATTGAGAAAATAAGAAAGTGGATGATAGGAATACAACAAGGAGTGTGGGACCACCAGGATGAGATATGATAGGCTGGAGGAGGAGCCCAAGTCCAAGCCCACTGCCAATCACTGTTCGACAAGACAGTGTGGGACCCGTTAGGTTGAGATTTAAAATTATAATTATGACATCGGTTAAAATTCTTTGTTCAGCTTGTACTCTCACGTTACAACTATGGAACTAATAAGTCTGTTTGATTTTAGTTATAAGTAAAGTAAAATTCTTCATAATTTTTCCAAACTCGAAAGATGTAAATAAATCGTAGCTTCTCATTAGTTATTAATTTTATTTATTTATTATTATATAATAAAAAATAGAGAATTTATTGTACGGTGGTGGGTTGGGCACGTAGTCAGAGTTGGGTTTGGGGCATAGCGTTGTTTTTTCGTATGAGTTGGGAGAGTGTCGGAAAGAGACTGCTCCATTCGTCCCACTATTTGGAGAGACTTTTCATGTTGCTTGTACCAGTTCAATTACTTCCTCCCCCTTCATTTTCCACACACACTGTGTCACCTCAATTGTAAATTTTTATTTTCCAAATCCATATAAATATAATTCTTTCGCTCACCACGGGACAAGACTCAAATATTCAACGAATTAAAAGATCGAGGCATACAAAAAAAAATTCTTGTAGATCACCTATACTCATGATCCTGAATTTGATTTCTTTCTCTTCAGATGTTACTTGTATTATAAAAAATCTCTTTAACATGTCAATTCCAAAAAAATATACAAAAACTTACAATTCGTAAGATTACGCGAATTGGTTTGGAATATCTATTTGTCACACATGCAATGAATGGGCCATAGCTTTTTGTTGTGAGATTCATATTTTATACCAAAAAAGAAGTTGCCCGTCTTCAAGCTCTTAATTACGGTCATACATCCTCCATTAGGAAATTGAATTATATAGTCCCAAGAATAATAATTGAGAAACTACAAAAAGGTTACCGACGGTCCCAAAATTCCCAATTCCAATCAAAAGACCCACACACGACACGAAAGTGCGCTTTATGATAAGAGGCTTGATCAGGGAAGCAACAAACATGAATCCAGATATTTTTCCTTTAGAAATGAAGAATCTAAGTTCTTCTATTTCAGCTTTAGAGAACGTCAAGAAGACTATTTTAAAGTGAAACTCGTTATGAAATTTTTTTTTTTATAATTTAATTTTAATTTCCATATTAACATATAAATTCATATTTTTGTTGTTCAAAAAAAAAAATTAAGAATTTGAAGAAGTGTTAACTTTTACCTAAAATTCGTAATCAAATACCTAAATATCAGGAACAAATAAACTAGAAGAACCAACACAGGGGTGGCCCAGCGATTGAGGACGAATTCCAAGCCCGTATTTCATAGGCACGTCCTGGTTTCAGTGAATCGCACAATGGTGGACAAGAGAGGCTAAAATGCCTCTGAGAGTCTTTCCAAACCCCAAAAAGACGAACTACCGTGGCGAAGCACTAGCTGGTCCTCTTTTTTAAAATAAATAAATAAATCCACTAGTAGACTAGTTGATTTGATTTTCTTTCTAGTTTCCCTATTCTTAAGTTTCTCACTTTATCTCATTTATAATAAGTAAACATGCACATATAGTTTCATATGTGTACAAATTTTTAAATTTGCCCCTTCTGTGTGTCCATTAATTTAACTTTTGAGTAAGTTGACACTTTTTAGTCGGTAGATTAATTTCACGTAAATTATTTTTCAACTTGTTTTTTTTTTTTATATATATAAAAGGGTAGTTAATTTCATTGAATATAGTTCATGTTTAAAGATAAAATCTCACCTGGCTAATTGATATTAGTGTGAAAACTAAACTTTTTTTCGAATTTAATGTATATTAATGAAATGTAGCGAAAGTAAGATCGATTTGCGGTGGCAAATAAGAGGAACACACTTACGTGAGAAATTAGGAAACAGTGGGGTAAAGTAAAGATTCCACGACATATTGGTCGGTAGAGGGGTCCAAAAGATGCATCGTTGATTCCCCACGATACTTTCTATTTCAATTCCCATTTTAAAAATATAGAAAAACTTAATCTTAGCTTTGAGTCACCAACTAAGACACTTGCCCCATGTGGAACTGTACACTAACAAGCCTTCCAAGCTGTTACGCCAAAAAGAACCATTTACGTGGAACATGTTCGTCGTTGTATCTAGTTGTGAATTTAGAACAAATTATTTGGAGGATCATGTAAAAGTTCATAAATATTCTTTATACGTATAAGAACCTTAAAAATTAAACCATAGCTTTATCATTTATAATTTATAGAAGAAATAACAATACAAGTTACAATTGTCCACAACGCATTTTTATATTTTGAAAACGCTGCATTATAGCTTCCTTATCAATGGAAGAAAAAACATTGCTCTCCATATAAACCACCATGCTATTAATCAACTATTGATCTCCTATTCGATAACACGATAGACTTTTTACAATATTCATAGCGAAAAAACTTTTCCCACTAAAGTAATACCAACTAATAGAACAAAAGTCAATACGGGGTGGTAGGAGGTTGGGGCTTAGGGATTGAGTTTGGTTGGATTCAGATTTAAGAATTGGAATTGAGTTAGGGGCTTGCAGCAGCCGGCAGATATATTTTTTAATAAAATAACCTAGCTCAAAATGACATCGTTTTGGTTAGGTAATATTTAAAAAATAATAATAATAAGGGTAACCCCTCTTCAAGGCATTATATCAAGCAGTTGATGGCAATGCATGAAAGGCAACTCCAACTTTTAAAGAAACAACACCTAAGTCATCTATAGAGATTCATCAGATTCAGAGAGTCAGCTGACGTCCTTGTCTATTCATGGGTTCGTCCCTGGTTATACTATAACGTTATATTTAAAACATATACATGATATTAATCATGAATCGATATATTATGATGACGATAAATCTGCTTTATGTATATAAATCTCGTTCTACAGGAGAGGACAGGGGAGGAGAGGAGATGGGAAGTGGGCCCGCAAGCCCATGGTGTAAAGTTATCACAGTTCCGATAAAGTGGGACGTGACAGGTGAGCACCGTTTGCTGAATGCGACTTGTCTCTTCCACTAGAACGCAGAAACATCCGAAGTCATCAATCGAGTCGTCCATTTGATCTGATATGATATCCCATCTTCCAGCTCTTTACTGTTGTGCTGCTGACTACTCTTTAGGGCGCATGGAAGCTGTGATTTCCATTCAAAAAGTGCAATTTGAAGATTTCTGACGCATTTTTCTGATCAACTGTGAGTGGGCAGGCAGCTTCCACCTCTACTCTACCGACTTGCCCATTTCTGTATTTATTTATATTTGAATAATTAACCACTTGTTTTTCAACCCCATTGTTTAGGATTCATATTCAACTATTCATAGTAACTAAAAATTTGCGCTACAACCGAACAATAATATTTCGTGTAACCAAAATACTGTTGTAAACACAAAGGAATATATTTCCGGGGCACATCAAATTTTCTTCAATAGTATATAAAAATTGATGGTAATCAGTTCTATAGAAACTGTTGGGTTGGTTTCAAACGGAGGAATTAAACGTTGAATTGTAGTAACAAATTCGCCCCCTCTACTACCATGGAGGGAAGGGTGGTTAGCTCTCGAAGAGTGTACGATTTTTCACCTTTGGTTTCGAGGGTGGTCGTTTTGTGCCCTACTTTGTACAACTAATACCGCCTAATCATCTATTTTATAAAATAAAATAAAAATATGATATATAAGAAAGTTTTAGACGTCGACTTCCCTACTCTATTTGCTATATTTGCAGGCAAAATAACTTATTTAACGATCAACTAAAACATATCTTCAAGTTCATATTCTACACAGCTAGTCTTGGTTTCTATTCTTGGCACTGATGAATCACACGATGGTGATCAGGAGGAAGTTGAAATCCTTCTGTGAGTCTTCCCAACTTCTGAAAAGGTGGACTGCCATAGTGGCGAAGCCATCAGGCGGTCCTTGAAAAAAAAAACAACTAAAACATAATTAAGTGTTCTATGGTAGACCAAAATCAACTAGGTATTGGTCATTTGGTCAAGTGATATTTTTCCTTTTTCAATGTTAAAAGGTGTCAAGTACAAATCTCTTAACTGTTGACATAAAAACATAATATGTAGGAAAGGAAGTAGTATTTCTTGAGAATGCTTGTATATTCATAGAGATAGAGATTAGAAGCATAAGAAGATTTAAGAAGAAATGTCTTAACAATATGATGCATACGATACTGATGGGCAAATTGGGGTGTCACGTGCATCTTTATCTTCGAGTTGCCTCCCGTCGGTCCTTCTCTGCATTTCTGGACCACCTCCAACTATCAATATTCCAATTTTACCCAGGCCCTTTTCTTTTTGTTTTGGGCCATTTGTCCTCTTTTGATGGAAACAAGATACGGCTACTCTCTTAGAGCTTCTTCACCTCTTTTAGAAAAGTAAGAATAAGGCAAAGGTAAAGGCAGTAAAATTGTCCTTATTATTCACGTTAAATCATAATTGTCTTTGTACAAATTCATTTGCTGGAAAAAACAAAGATAGACAATGATGATTGCTATTCACAAATGTTGCAGTCTTATTAGATTAGGAATGTGATTGTGTAAATCCTAATATATCTTGAAATATCTCTTATATTCCTATTACCTATTAAATGTTGTAATCCTAAAGGGTAAGGAATTAATCTTCCCTACACATTCACAATTACACATCTCCTTCTTCTCTCTCTTTCTGGCCTCCATAATTGTTCAGTAAATTATGCCTACAACACGTTATCAGCACGCTCTTGACGCTGCGCTAAAGAGAGTTTGATCTTCAATTTGGGGAGTATTACCTTTTAATCATTCTTTTTATGATTAATTTATTATTTTGAGTTGATCTACATGCTATTTATTCAATTTATTTTTTCTATGTTGAATGTGATACAACACATTGGAGATGCAATTCCAGCTTTCCGACAAGGAACTTCTACAAATTCAAAGGCTTGTATTTGTTTTCTGCCAATCAGGTACGCTTAAAATAAAATAAGATATTTGAAACGACCTTGAAGCATGAAAACATTCCCCATGATGCATGAACCCCTATATTTATATTTTCCTTCTGATATATATATATATATATATATATATATATATATATATATGTATATGTATTGTATATGTTCATATATTTGTCAATATATATATTTGTTTCATGCATTACGCAATTTTTGCTATGTGGAATAGGTGAGTCAAAGTCTATTCATAAATTAGAAGCAAGTTAAGCTTTCCTTAACCCTAACAATTTTCACAAAAAAAAAAAGAAGAGAAAATTGGACAGGGTGCAGCACACCCACCGCACCATCACCGTGGCACAACCTCGGCATCAACTTTCTAGGCCTTGCTGCAACCACACGTCTTCGGCCTGGTTGACTGGCATGGGCCTGAAGCCCCAGTCTGCTCCCTAAGGAAGCCAGCAGCCTTCTTGGGCTTGTCTTTGTGAACCCGGCCCGACTGCCAGTAGCTTTTGATTGCTGGGCTTTCTCCTGCTATCTGGCCCGTTACCCGCAGCCCAGCCTGCTGGGTTTTGCCTCTGCCATGGTCCTATAAACTCGAACCCAAGGCCAGCAATTTTTCTGGGCCTGCTCCCGTGCCCAACCCCCTGACCCAAACGCCAGTGGCCGTTGCCACTGAGCTCCCAGATTTGGTCCGTGGCCTGAAGACCACCCCGTGGGCTGTTTTTGCAACCACCCCGAGCCTTTCGGCTCATGGCACCCATGAGCCAATGTTATTGGGCTACGGTTTTTTTTGAATTCAATGCTAATTTTTAGCATTTTAAATAATTTTAACTTGAATATTATTATTATTTTTGCTTCTACGATCGATCCCGTTTGACCCCAATCTATTGAATTAATTAAAAGTGACATGTAGTCCATTAATCTGATAATGAATCCAAAATTATTAACCTGAATATCACTTTTGGACATTAATGATTCAATAATTTATTTTTATACTTTGAATCGTTAACATACTTTCATAGTCCCGAAGCACTCACACTTGAGTTCCCGAATAACCTTAAATTCACTACACTTAGTTGTATATTGCATTCTGTGTTCTTGCAGGAACATCTCTTTTATGAACTAAATGTTCATAAACTAAATTGAACCTGTAGTTTCAAATTTAGTGCCTTTGAAACTTGAAGTTTTCAGAAAACAACACACCCATGAAAACCCAACGTTTTTCATGAAAACCATGTCTTAGAACTCGAATGTTCTAACTTTGATGCTTATGGATGATTCATTCCCATAACACTAATCACAATCTTGTTCCCTCTAATTCAGTGGATTGTCAAACCGTCACAAGTTCAATTTCCCTTATTTGGACGTTTCTAATATAAACCACTTTATGTGGGGTACAAGACATGTATCTCCACTTGACTATCAAGAAGTTGAGAAATCATTGAAGCCAACCATGGCATGGAAAAGTTGAATAAGCCTCCGCCATGATCTTCATTCGAAAACCTATGCCCAAAACACTACTAATGGAAATACCTCCCGAACGAGGATTCCATAGCTCTTTGGCTCGCTCTTATGGACTGTTTAATCATGAAAGACATTGCCTGAAGCACACCATGATTACATCCATGAATGAGTACAATTCTAAAGTTTATAAATCTGATCGAATTTTGATTGGATAATACTTTTCTCGTCCTTCCATGTTTCTAACTCGCTCCTGAAGCAACAAGTGTAGAAAGCAGAAGTTTACCAAATTCTCGGATCTGATTACTACCATAAACATATGGTATAATTAGGGACTGCCAAGGTGTGGCATCTTGCCCAAATCATGATCCTTGGCACCTAAGACCTAAAACTTCAAGAATAAGGGATAATATTCTTGAACCTCAACCCTGCAGAATCTACTTTCGTATCGATGAAATAGATAATTGGTTATGCACCTGTTTGTGCCCCTACCAATGTTGTTAAGGAGTACCATTCTAGTAGTCAATATGTGAGACTAATTTTGCTCCACCAAACATCATTGGGATAGCAGAATTTTGACATGGATGGCCTTGTTGGTCAAATCCCCTTAGTAAACCATTTACTTTGTGAACAGTTTTCCATGTTCTTGGATTCAAGTTTGGTGTATGTTTTACTTAAGGATAATCTTATTGATATTGTCCTCGAATATGAGTTAATTGAATTGTAGACATCGAAATTTCAGTAAAATAAATGTTAACCAATGTATTAAAATTACAACATTTATTTACTTCACCAACCTCACACACTTACTTCACCTACAACATCCACTTACTTCACCTACAACCTCCACCTACTTCACCTACAACCTTCACTTACTTCACCTACAACCTCCACTCACTTCACCTACAACCTCCACTCATTTCACCAAAAAAATGAATGGTGGTGATTCACTCTCAAAGCCTATAAATAGGTTTCTCCATCAAGGTATCAAGCATCAACCAATTCACAAATACATTTCTCTACTCCCAAAATGGAAGAGAATACTCCCCACACACACCAAAACCTTGAAGCCTTAAAGTTCTAAAGCTCTCAAGAAAATCCCGAAGGATCAAGAAAGCACTCTTCGTTTCTTCGTCAAATCCTCCTTCAAGATCAAGCCCCAACGGCCCTTGAAGAACTTCCACCAACTCAAGATCAAGCCCCGACGGCCCTTGAAGAAAGTGTTCATTGTTCATCAACTGTTCATCCTAAGATCAAGCCCCAACGGCCCTTTGGATCAACAACCTCAACAAATCCACACATCCAATCGTTCTTCAAGACTAAGCCCAAAAGCCCTTGAAGATCTGCTCATCCATCAACCTTCAAGATCAAGCCCAAAAGCCCTTGAAGAAATCCATACACCCATTCTTCAAGATTAAGCCCAACGCCCCTTGAAGATCCGTTCATCAATTGTTCTTCCTTAGATCAAGCCCCGACGGCCCTTTGGATCAACAACTCATCCACAAACCTACACCCTACGAAGATAGAATCAGATGACCAAATTTGAGAGAGATCGTAACCCCAAAATCATAAACACAAAAATATTATTTTTGTACGCGTGTTCTTGTTTCAAGAAATTTCCGTACAAATTTGGCACGCCCAGTGGGACAATCTCTACCTCTCATCTCTGTCTCCGTTCAAGATACTCAAGCACACTCCATGGCTTCAAACAAAGAACAAGTCATGACCATCGGCACTACCTCCATTGAAAAATAGCTGGTTCAGATGAAGGAAACAATTGCAAAGCTGATAAAGACTGCAGATGAGAAAAACTTGCAAACTGCCAGACTCATCAACCTTCTGGAGGCGCAACATGGTGTCATAGTGAAACCAAGCTCTCTTCCAACTAAGAGGACCGAAGAAGGCTAGGCATGACTTTGCTTCCTCTTCAAATCTTGGAAAAAAGGTTTCAAACACCGTCAACGACAAAGATCGTGACCTCACCAAAACTCAAAAGAAGTTGAAGGAGCATGGTTACGGAGTTGACAACAACAAAGCTGGACTTGGCTTCACACCAAATGCACCTGTGATGATTTCAAACAAAGCGAAAAACAATAGCGCTCAATACGTCAGCGTGAGCATTGAATAAGACCAAGAAGAGCCTAAACCCGCCCCTCGGACGTCGGTCTTCGATAGGATGAGCCATTCAAGCTCCAGAATTTCAGTGCTTAATCGCATTGGTAATCAAGGCCGAACCTCTGTCTTCAAGAGGCTTAACGCGCCAACATCCCAAAGCTCTGTTTTTGAAAGGTTGTTAAAGCCTAAGAAACAAAGCAACACAGCTATCTCTCCTCTGCGACGATCAGCTTCGGAAAGATTTGAAGATAATGAGAAGCCTTTTGGAAAGAGGAAGACAACACCAAAGGAAGAAAAGTTCGATGGGTTAGCAGAAAAATGCGACGTTCGAAGCTTGATTCCTTCAAGGATGAAGCGCCAAACAATCCTAGAGGTCGACACAAAAGGACCACTGAAGGTAAGGAGGCGCATCATCGTCCACACTGACAAATCTTCATGCCAACAAACCCAAGAGAACGGCACTGAAGATGAAATCCCTAAGAAAGATGTCACTTCTGGCTCTTTCGACTCAAAGTCTTCACCTCGACTGTTGGGGGCATGCTCCAAGTCAAGTGAAATTGAAGGATGGACTCATGTCACTCCGAAGAAACTGCACGAGAAACATATGTCTTCTCCACAAGTGCACCAATCGGAAAGAGGGCAAAGCAACTACCGTCAACCTTCAAAGCTACATGAAAATGTTGAGGATGATGAAATTACAACACAAAGATCGTTCATGCGGGATCTTTTCTTCCTCGACGACGTCTTCAATTACTCGATCAAGGCTCATTGCTATGAAGATTGTGAGGAATGCAGTTCGAAGATCGCTTCGAAGAAATTGGACAAGCATCAACCATCTTGTCCACAAGTTTATCAGTCGAAAAGGGGGCAAAACAGCTCTTGTCAACCTCCAGAACAATGTGAAAGTGTTGAAGATAATGAAATTTCGACACAAAGATCGTCCATCCCCATCACAATGTGCGACCTCTTCCCAGAAGACTTTTTCAATTACTCGGTCAAGGCTCCTTCCTATGAAGATTGTGAGGAACGCCTCTCCCAGATCGCTTGACAAATCCACAACAACAACCAAAAGCTCCTCGTTCGCACGAGCCTAAAAGGCGACAACCAAAAGCTCCTCGTTCGCACGAGCCTAAAAGGCGACAACCAACGCTCCTGGTCCGCATGAGCATAAAAGGCGACAACCAACGCTCCTGGTCCGCATGAGCATAAACGGCGACAACCAACGCTCCTGGTTTGCACGAGCATAAAAGGCGACATCAATTGCTCCTTGCCTGCACGAGTTGAAACTGCAAGCGGCACCAAACGCTCCTTGCCTGCACGAGTTGAAACTGCAAATGGCACCAAACGCTCATTGCCTGCACGAGCTGAAACTGCAGAAGGCACCAAAACGCTCCTTGCCTGCACGAGCTGAAACTGCAAACGGCACCAAACGCACCTTGTCTGCCCGAGCCAAGAAACCTGCGCGAGCTGAAAAGTCTACAAGGACGGCTAGCCTTCATCAGACGCTTCATCTCCAACCTCGCAGGGCGTTGTCAACCGTTTAGTCGCCTTATGAAGAAAGATGTTCCATTCGTATGGGACAAAACATGCCATAATGCTTTTGAAAGCATAAAGAAATATTTGTCAAGTCCACCTATCCTGGGGGCACCTGTGCTCGGGAAACCACTCATATTGTATATTGCTGCTCAGGAAAGTTCAATCGGAGCACTCTTGGCACAAGAGAATGAATCCCAAAAAGAAGGAGCACTTTACTACCTCAGTCGAACTCTCACCGGCGCTGAGTTGAACTATTCCCCAATAGAAAAGATGTGCCTCGCTTTGGTGTTTGCCATTCAGAAACTCAGACATTACATGCATGCTTACACCATCCACTTGGTTGCTAAAGCCGACCCTGTCAAATACGTTATGACTAAGCCAGTCTTGACAGGGCGACTCGCTAAATGGGCTTTGCTTCTTAATCAATATGAGATCATCTACGTCCCAGCTAAAGCCGTCAAGGGACAAGCGCTAGCAGACTTTCTTGCCGATCATCCAATCCCGGCTGATTGGAAAATCTCAGACGACCTGCCAAGACAAGGACAGAGAAAGCAATATGTCGGAACCTCCACTTAAACTTGCGCTGCCACCAAGAAGTGAGGGTCCATTCAAATGCAAGGTTTGCATTCAACTCCTGCATCAGAGGACAAATACTACAAGAGAAGATGCTAAACCTGCATAAGGAAATACCACTTCTGCAAAGGGAGCAAGTAAGGCAAGTGAAAATGATACATCGAAGCATGTGGAGACAAGCACAGCAAATATATGTGCTGATTCATTCACTGCTTCTTTGAAAGCAAAGGTATCTCATATCATGCTTTTTTCCCTGTCTTTTCCTTTGTCTTTGTTATTACTCGCATGACAAAGTGAAAGAGAGCAATCAGCCGGCACTTGGAGTCAGTCTTCCGATCTGGAACCGACTACCTGGAACCTTTGCCTGGTTGCTTACCTAGCGTTGCTCGAGTAGTCATCTTCAACGGTTGATACACTACCAGAGAAGGGACAAGGAAACTTCAATCTTTCCAATTCGTATTCAATACGAATTGGAAAGATTGAACAAAGAAACAGGTCAGCACCTCCACCTCGTACTTGCCTGCCATATCCTGAAACCGCTCGTAGACCTTCGGGGGGAGACCAAAAGAATCCCGCTGCTCAGTTCAAGAGTAGCACAAAGGAAAATCAACGGACGGAGGAGACCAGAAGAATCCTCCAGCTCAGTTCAAGATCATGCCTCAATGGCCCTTGAAGAAATCACAAGTCCGATTCAAAATCAAGTGTTCACCACCCTTGAATCAAATTCAACTCCAGATGAAAAGAGTAAGTTCAGACCTTTGGGGGAGACCAAAAGAATCCTCCAGCCCAGTTCAAGATCAAGCCTCAATGGCCCTTGAAGAAATCACAAGTCCGATTCAAAATCAAGTGTTCACCACCCTTGAATCAAATTCAACTCCAGATAAAAGGAGTAAGTTCAGACCTTCGGGGGAGACCAAAAGAATCCTCCAGCCCAGTTCAAGATCAAGCCTCAATGGCCCTTGAAGAAATCACAAGTCCGATTCAAAATCAAGTGTTCACCACCCTTGAATCAAATTCAACTCCAGATAAAAGGAGTAAGTTCAGACCTTCGGGGGAGACCAAAAAAATCCTCCAGCCTAGTTCAAGACTAAGCCTGTGGAAAATCAACGATTGGAGGAAACCAGAAAATCCTCCAGTCGAACTCAAGATCAAGCCTCGATGGCCCTTGAAGAAATTTCCAGCCCAATTCAAGATCAAGCCTCGACGGCCCTTGGGTTGACATCTACATTAAGGGACTTCAAAACGCATCTTCTACACGTGACAAGCACATGTCTACGACGCGCCTTGAAGTGGGGGCATTTGTAGACATCGAAATTTCAGTAAAATAAATGTTAACCAATGTATTAAAATTACAACATTTATTTACTTCACCAACCTCACACACTTACTTCACCTACAACATCCACTTACTTCACCTACAACCTCCACCTACTTCACCTACAACCTCCACTTACTTCACCTACAATCTCCACTCACTTCACCTACAACCTCCACTCATTTCACCAAAAAAATGAATGGTGGTGATTCACTCTCAAAGCCTATAAATAGGCTTCTCCATCAAGGTATCAAGCATCAACCAATTCACAAATACATTTCTCTACTCCCAAAATGGAAGAGAATACTCCCCACACACACCAAAACCTTGAAGCCTTAAAGTTCTAAAGCTTTCAAGAAAATCCCGAAGGATCAAGAAAGCACTCTTTGTTTCTTCGTCAAATCCTCCTTCAAGATCAAGCCCCAACGACCCTTGAAGAACTTCCACCAACTCAAGATCAAGCCCCGACGGCCCTTGAAGAAAGTGTTCATTGTTCATCAACTGTTCATCCTAAGATCAAGCCCCAACGGCCCTTTGGATCAACAACCTCAACAAATCCACACATCCAATCGTTCTTCAAGACTAAGCCCAAAAGCCCTTGAAGATCTGCTCATCCATCAACCTTCAAGATCAAGCCCAAAAGCCCTTGAAGAAATCCATACACCCATTCTTCAAGATTAAGCCCAACGCCCCTTGAAGATCCGTTCATCAACTGTTCATCCTTAGATCAAGCCCCTGTTGGAAATGTGCCCTAAAACCAATCATATGATGATACTTTATGGACATTTCACATGTTAAACTAATCTAGTTTAATATTAAGGGCAAAGATTATTGTTTGAGCCGTCTCATATAAATGTTATATGCTTAAACGATAAGTCCAAGGAATATGTGATTGGAAGAATGCGATCTAAAGAAGTTAGATTCATGAGACCATTCTTTCGTTGACACATCCTAAACATTCCTGATCATAGGATTGTCAATTGGGCATTGACAGTCCGTTAAGATCAGTACGTGCTATGTCTTCTCTCAGGGAGAGTGACTAGTCTCGAGTCATTGGTGTGTGTGACATCAAGACAAGCATGTAGGTGCTCAATAGAGAATGAGTTCACTGAACACGATCAACGAAGAGTTCTCATATTCATGTCACATGAGAACTCATGGTTGGGATAATGCAAAGTAGTCTTTTGACCTGAGGCATCACAGTTGTCTTGTGGTTAGGTCCTTAATCTTTGATTATGTCAAAGTCACTCCATCAGGAGGGTGTCCACGACATCGTTGGGGTTAAGCCACTTAGCCATGGAGGCAAGTGAATGCGCAACAAGGGATCTCTAACCTTCAAACTGTTTGAGGGAGAATACTCTATGATATGATTTAGAATCTCTGGCCAGAGTATGAATGAGATGTTGGAATGTGTTCCAAATCACATTCAAGGTAATCATATAAGCACAAGACTCACATTGGATAGTAGACATGAATAAACTATCAAACCAAACAATGTGGTCAAGAGTATTGTATTAGAGAAAGACCGTATTGCATTTGTAATCCTAAAACTGAATAGGTTCTCCACCTCTTCTGATTAGCTTGGGTAACCATGACATGCTGCTAGGCGTCAACCATGGTTTGTGGAAGCCCTAAAAGTGTATTATCACTAACGGGAGAATTGAAAGTAAGTTCCAATTCACAATCGATTTGAAAGAGTTTGAATCGCCCACTGCCTCGCTAAAAGGAACCTAATGGATCGTACACCGTGTAAGGTAAAGATTGAAGATTCAACGGAGATGAGTAAGAATAATTAAATGGTTTAATTATTTATGGCAAGGATTAATTAATATGTTAATTAATCAAACGAATAAGTTCGTTAAAGACCTCGGGATAGTTTTGGACCTTAAGGCCCAATGGGCTTCGAACGTCAAGTCCATTGACTTAAGTTGTATGACAACTTAATAAATAATGATTCACAAAGGCCCAAATAGCCCAATAAATCCCCTTAAATTCGGCCATTTAGAGGAGGGTAGTGAACTTGGCTTAATTGCAAGTTTGCCACTCCATTGTGAGGTGGTATAAAGACATCTTTATAGCCATTTCATCCTTAGGGTTTTTCTAAGGAGTAAAGATGAAAACAAACTCTCCTTTCTCTCTAAAATGGCCGGCCACCCTTGAGGAAAACATCTAGCAATCTTACTTCCTCAAGGTCACTCATTTCTTCTCCAATCTTACCTTGGTGTGGAAACTTAGAGGTTCTCAATTTTGGGAACTTGGAGAAACCTTTTCATCCATCCAAATCCATGGATCTAAGATGCAAGGAATGAAGGCCCTCTCTTTGGGTGATTAGCCTTTGCTTATGCAAAGAGGAATCTACAAAGGTATTGATTTCTCAACTCACTTTGTTTTGAGTTGAGTCTTGGTTCACCTATCTACTAGGCTTTGAAGTTCATGGGTTAAGTTTTGTTTTTGAGTGCATATAAACATGATTCCGCCTTTTAATTGTTAATTGCATGTTGTTGATGTTGCTCAAATGAACTTGTTTTTCACAAATCTTCCTTCAGCCCCGACGGCCCTTTGGATCAACAACTCATCCACAAACCTACACCCTACGAAGATAGAATCAGAGGACCAAATTTGAGAGAGATCGTAACCCCAAAATCATAAACACAAAAATATTACTTTGTACACGTTATTCTTGTTTCTTGTTTCAAGGAATCTTTCGTGTTCACATGAATCATGTTTCTTGTATACATGTGATCTATTCAATTAAACACGTGATTAGGTAGGAATGTGGGAAAGTTAGTTGTCTGGATGAATGCGTACTACACACATTAACTTTACACCTAAATCACATCTCTAACAACGATTTCAGGTCTATCTAACCTGATTAAGAGCATTGACATGCTCCTCATTGTATGAATGGTAATGCATCATCATTTAAGGGACCTTAAATTCTCTCTGTCATTGAGTTTTTAAGGATATTCGAGAGAACAATGATCATAAATGAAACCACTAAAGAAAATAGAGTGAAATATCATTGCACCACCTCCAAAAATGAGCCTAAAACTTTGATTTGGGGCCAATGGGTTGTCTCCCAACTGGGAATACACCACATATGGCCGACCTAAAGCCTGATAATTAAACAGTTTACTTGCTTTGGCATGACCTTTTGGGACACTTAGGTCGAACAATGATGCTACAACGCATCTCCTTATCTGAAGTAAGGATATTGTAGCACACTTTACCAAGCATGCTCATTAGGGAAATTGATTTTCTATATCATTCCTTACAAAGATATGAAACGACCATCTTTTCACAGTGGGTTCAAGAGAATATATCTAGACTAATCCAACCAAAACGTGAACCATATAAACACTTATGGTTTTGGTTGATGAATCGACAAATTGGTCACATGTTTGTCCACACACATTACTGCTAAACCTCTTGGCCGATTTGGGGTTGACCACCCAACTTATCCCTTATGGTCTAGGATACTGGATAATGCCTGAGAGTTTATATCGACGGTTTTCGATAAAGTATAGTATATATTTTGGGTTTATAATTGAACATCGAATTCCCATGTTGACCCCAAATAGCCTCACCTAGCGATCATAAAGCGCAATTTAAATGATCGCCTGAACTTTGGTAAACGTACAAAGTTTTAGGTTTCTGCCTAGGGCTATGCGATCTTGTACACAATTATGTTGGTCCACCTTGAGGCCCATTGCCACCCAACTTATGTGACGTTACAGTTTGTTACTGTGTACGAACCTGATGGTTTTCGTATTTACGCATTTGGGTGTGCATTCCATGTGCCAAGTTGAGCCGCCGCAACGTAGCAACATGGGTCCTCAAAGAAGGATGTATATCTTTTGTCGATTATGATTCTCATTCACACCAGCTCTCTTTGAGCCTTTACATGCGATTTCTTTATCGCTCATTTACGGGTTGTCACTTTAATGAGACAATCTTCTCGCCGTTAGGGGGAGATAAGAACGTCAACGTTCCTGTAGAACGGCGCGAAGTTACGTGGACATTGCCCACTATGTCTCATCTCAATCCCCATACCGCACAAGTGTGATAAGTAAGTGCGATGAATTCTAGTTTTCAGAATGTTGCTTCAGACGTAGTCCTCTGATCTAGCTAAAGTGATGAGATTATATACCGACTGCAAACAGGATAGACGTACTTAACAGACGTTGAGTTAACATCCTTGGAAGGTGTGCTGTCCTTGTTGGACGGTTTGGACGCCACTGTTGGACGGTCTGATACACCGGCGGATAACCAATCAATCTGTCTTAGCCTGGAGCACGATAGATCACTCGGTTCGTAGGATTCACTTTCCTAGAAGAGGAAGACACGACATAACAATGAATCTAAACTCGATCGTTATCTCAAATCATTTCCATCTCATGAGATTAATCAGGATTACTCCTGAGACTTGAAGTTCTTGGATCAGTATACTAGTTTGGATGAGCTAAATGGAATTCACATGAGATTATCATAGATGATGTTTTCACTTATATGGTAGCTACATACATAAATGAAAAGTGACGATATCGAACCGTGTTCCGTTGATTAAGTGACAACGTAGAATTGATTGGACAACCGAAATTACAATCTAGGTCAAATTCCCTACTAAAGTGTGTTTGGACCTATCGTTCCTGCACTGCCTAAGGTAACCCTATTGTGTTACAAGTGGGAAAGGAAGCGTTATGAGATTAATGAAATAATGCGATATGATGCACGTCTTACGGTGTAAGGTTTTTCTCAAACGTCCTGTGATTGATAACAACATTATGAAATGTGGTTAGTGTTTTCTCCATGGGGATATAGATACGGATGTAAGTTCCCAAAGAATTACATGGACTGGTTCAAATAGTTCTAAAACCACAGAACACCTTCTTAACTTGTTTGAGGTGTTCATTTACAATCTGACGAATGTGGTATAGTCGTCTAAGTGATTATTTGATCAGTCAGGGATGAATTATGCCCTTGCGTGTTAAACTATGAAGTCTTATTTCAAATTGCTAGAGTTACAGTTTATGTTGTTGACACGAATCTCACTAAGACTCTTGAAGAGCTTGAGAAAGTTGCCTCCCACTTGAAGATGGAATTTGAGATGATGGATCTTGGGAAAACTCGTTTATGCATTGACCTAAAGTTAAAGCATTGTTTTGACGGTATTTTGGTCTATTAATCGAACTACACCCCGAATGTGTTACGTTTGAGTATACCTTTGATCGTCTATATGTTATATGCAAATGAGACCCTTGAAGCGGTTATGGAATCTGAAATTCCATATCTAAAGTTCAACTTTGCACTTCATTGTACTTAGCTCATTGTATTAAGACAGAACATCTCCTTCGCTATTGATCTTGGTAAAAATGTAGCACTGCGCCTACACGCATCCACTGAATTGGTATTAAAGACATTCCTTGAAGGTACTACAAATTTGGGCAAATCAAATCCCAACGCATCTCGAGTGGATCCAACTCTCTTGATCCTTAGAATGATGCTTGCCTTGTTTGTTATGCTGATGCTGGTTACGTATCAAACTCGCATAAGGCAAAATCCCCGAATGGTTATGTCTTTACCGTTAAAGGATATCACAATATCTTAGAGGTCCACGGTGTGACCTTAATTGCGAAATCTTTGAATCGTTTCAAGACTCACCTTACTTCACTATGCCATACGTGAGACATAGTTAGGAGTTCTTGTTGAACATATTGGAAGTACATGTTGTTTTTCATCCATCGTTGAGTCCCAATGATGATCCATGAAGATTATGCCACATGTATCAACCTGACCAAGCCATAATACATCAACGAAGTCAACGCCAAGACATATTGCGTCCACATCTACATCAGCAAAGCATCAGGAGATTAAAGTCATGCAAGCCGATACCAGACAACCTTGCTGACCTCTACACGACGTCACTATCGAAGTCAATCTTCCAGAAGCTTGTTCGAGGAATTGGTATGCTTAACTATTCATATGCAATGCTTGTAGTTCTTATTTGGAAGTTATGTCAAACTCAGGGGGAGTATCCAGAAGTATACTCACTTAATCTTAATGTACTCTTTTTTCCTACAATTAGGAGCATTTTTCGCACTGGGTTTTTTCTACCTAACTAGGTTTTAACGAGGCACCCATCATGGGCTGATCATACCCTTGTGGGCTATTCTTCTTACGTCCAAAAGACGTATAGTTTTGACTTAATGCAACTTCTCACTTTTCTCCTTAGTTTATGAGTTTTTCTCCCACCTTGGGTTTTATCATAGCGAGGTTTTGTGAGTTTTACTTTTTATGCATTCTTCTGTTGATATGAGACTCGCATTCGCTCATTGTACCAACGACTTCATCAACTGTACTTGCTTCATCATTGAAGACCTAATGCGCCATTTACTTGAGTATTTAAACACTCAAAGGGGAGTGTTGATGTCCTATTAGATTAGGAATGTGATTGTGTAAATCCTAGTATATCTTGGAATATCTCTTATATTTTTATTAGGAGTAGATTAAGCGATCTAGGGTTAGAGAGAGGGGGTGTGGCAAGCTTTAGGGAGAAGAGAGATTGATTTAATTGTGAGGTGTGTTTGATTCACCCCATTGTGCCTTTATTTATAGTAGTAGAAAGGGTAAAACATTTCCCTTTAGGGTTACAACATTTAATAGGTAATCTAATCCTAATAGGAATATATAATACTTTCCCAGATTCCCTAGGATTTACACAATCACATTCCTATTCTAAATATGACTGCAACACTCCCCCTGAGTGCGTAAATACTCAACAAACCATGGCATCAAATCTTCAGCAGATAAGGTAGAATAGTTGATGAAGTCATCGACACAACATGTGATCGTGAGTCTCAAATTTACTTTGAAGTATGCATTTGTAAAAATTTACAAAAACCTTGCTATGGTAAAACCCAAGATAGGCAAAACCCATAGACTAAGAAGAAAAGTAAGAAAATATGCATAATGTCTAAAACACTCGTCAAACTGGACGAAGGTAGTGAACTCAACGGAGTATGATCATCCCAGGACGGGTGCCTCATTAAAACCTAGTTAGGTAGCAAAAACCCAGTGGGAAAAATGCTCCTAATCGTAGGGAAAAATAGTACATTAAATGCTTCAAGATATTCTCCTTGAGTTAGACATAACTTCTAAATAAGAGAACTACAAGCGATTCAACTCAGATAATTTACACATACCAATTCCTTGGACGAACTTCTGAAATGTAGACTTGGGCAATGACTTGGTAAAGAGATTGGCCAGGTTGTCCTGGGAACGGATTTGCTTGACTTCAATGTTCTGATGTTGTTGCTGTTAGTATGAGTAAAAGAATTTCGGCGCTATATGCTTAGTGTTGTCTCCCTTGATGTATCCCTTCTTCAGCTGCTCAATACATGCTGCATTATTTTCAAAGATCGTCGTAAAAAGGTCAACGACTGATGTAAGACCACTAGTGCTTCGAATATGTCCCACAAATTCTCTTAGCCAAAAGCATTCACGTGATGCTTTATGCAGGGCGAAAATCTCAGCATGGTTAGACGAAGTCGCAACTAGCGTTTGTTTGGTAGACCTCTAAGATATAGCGGTGTCTCCAACGGTAAAGACATAACCTGTTTGAGAATATGCTCTATGTGGGTCAGACAGATATCTAGCATCTGTGTAACCAACAAGGCAAGAATCAATCCGAGGATCATAGAGGGCGGCAACACTCGGAGATTTGCGGGTATAGAACAAGCCCAAATCCGTTATACCCCTGAGGTAGTGGAAAATGTCTTTAACACCATTCCAGTGTCTGCGTGTGGGCACATTGCTATATCTTGCCAATAGATTCACAAGGAAGGAGATGTTGGGTCTAGTGCAATGAGCCAAGTACAATAAAGCCCTAATTGCACTTAGGTAAGGAACTTCGGGTTCCAAAATCTCTTCCTCATCCTCATTTGGATGGAAGGGATCTTGTTTAGCATCTAGAGTCTGAACGACCATGGGTGTACTCAAAGGCTTCGCTTTATCCTCATTAAAACGACGCAACACCTTTTCGGTGTAATTCGATTGATGTACTAGGATTCCATCCGAACAATGCTCGATCTCCAGGCTGAGACAATATCGAGTTTTCCTAAGATCCTTCATCTCAAATTCCGATTTCAGGTGTGCATCAATTTCCTCAAGCTCTGCAGGAGTCCCAATGAGGTTCATGTCATCGACATAAACTGTAACGATTATAAATTCGGAGTGTGACTTCTTTACGAACATGCATGGGCATAATTTGTTGTTCACATAACCCTGACTTGTCAAATATTCACTTAGACGGTTATACCACATCCGCCCGGATTGTTTCAATCCGTAGAGTGACCTCCGCAACCTAATTGAGAGAGTGCTCCGTGGTCTAGAACTATTTAAACCAGTTGTTCCGTGGTCTAGAACTATTTGAACCAGTCAATGGAAGTCCTTCTGGAACTTTCATGTAAATTTCCGTATCTAGATCCACATAGAGATACGCGGTTACCACGTCCATAAGTTGCATATTCAGTTTTTTGGAAACTACCAAACTGATTAGGTAGCGGAACGTTATAACGTCCATTATGGGGGAATACGTCTACTCGTAATCAATCCCAGGACGCCGAGAGAAGCCTTGCGCTATGAGGTGTGCTTTCTATCGAATTATTTCATTTTTCTCATTACGCTTCCTCACGAAAACCCACTTGTAGCCAATGGACTTCACGCGTGGTGGTGTAGGAACAATTGGTCTAAACACTTTACGTTTCGCAAACGAATCGAGTTTGACCTGCATTGCTTGTTTCCGGTTTGACCAATCGGTTCTACGTCAGCATTCATTGATAGAACGTGGTTCAATGTCATCGCTAAGCATGATGTTAGTAGCTATTGAGTACGCGAATGTATCGTCGACGATCATTTCATTCCTATTCTAAACCTCATCCAATACTGTGTAGAGGACCGAAATCTCACGATTCTTGGGAGGCCGACATGTTTCGTCTGAAGCATCACCGTAATCTAAAATAACCTCATGCGTTGGAACGGATAAGTGAGCGATGGTCGAATTCAAACTAGGGTCACTAGTTAGTGCCATTTTCCTCTTCCGGGGTTGTGAATCATTTGAACCAGGGGGTCTGCCACTCTTTAGGGTTGTAGCAGATGATTGGCTAGCCGTCAATGTACCTTGCCGTGTGGAGGATGTGGCCTCCACACCTTTAGGGACAGTTCAGCTTACCCAGACGGGCAATTGACATACACGGGGTACATTTATCCTTGCAGGTGTGTCTGCAGCAGGTATATGTGATCTTGTCACATTTGCTAGTCATTAAAAGTATGCGGCATGCTTTGAGTAATGCTCTGAAGATATATAATTCGTCACATCTCAGTTTCAGATTGAGCAGTGCGGGGATCTAAATGAGACATAATAGGAGCATACAACGACAATTTGCGGTGTTCTACGAGAACGTTAGCATGCTTATCTCCCCCTAACGATGGAAAAACTGTCTCATCAAAGTGACAATCCACAAAACGTGCGGTAAAGAGATCTCCTGTCAAGGGTTCTAAGTATCGAACAATTGATGGCGAATCATAACCGACATAGATTCCCATTTTTCTCTGAGGACTCATTTTGATATGTAGTGGCGGCACTATTGGCACATAAACGGCGCACCCAAACATTCATAAATGCGAGACGTCAGGCTTGTATCTAGTGACCAACTGTAACGATGAATGTGGTTGGGTAACGGTGGGCCTCATGCAGACTAACATAGCTGCATGCAATATTGCATAGCCCCAGGCAGATACCGGCAATGTGGTTCTCATAACCAAAGTCCGAGCTATCAATTGAAGACGCTTTATGAAAGCTTCTGCCAGGCCTTTTTGGGTGTGAACATGGGGCACATGATGTTCCACATTAATCCCTACTAACATACAATAATTGTCAAAAGCTTGTGACGTAAACTCTCCAGCGTTATTCGGTCGAATCGACTTGATCGGATAATCAGGGTGGTGAACCCTTAGCTTAATGATTTGAGCTAGGAATTTAGCAAATGCGGCGTTCTGTGTGGACAACAAGCAAACATGTAACCATTTTGTCGATGCATCAACCAACATCATAAAATATTTAAATGGTCCACATGTTGGTTAGATAGGTCCACAAATGTCCCATTGAATCCTCTAAAAAAATTTAGGGGGTCGTGAATAATCTTGGTATGAGAATGTTGAATATTCAACTTCCCTAAAGACACGCTTTGCATGGCGAAACTCCAACATATGGATGTAACTTATGCCCGTGAGAAGATTTGAGGATACGGCGCATCATGTCACATCCAGGATGTCCCAAATGGTCATGCCAAAGTAATAAGGTGTCCTGGAACTCAGGCATAGGGCCGGCTACACTATGGGTTTCTATGCCACGAATGGTTGTGATGTACAACCCACTCGGCAAGCGTTCTAACTTCTCGTGAATATTATTCGTATGAAGTGATACAAAGAAATTCAGAACCATGATCTTCAGTGGTTTCAAGATGATATTTATTATCTCGAATATCTCTAAAACTCAGCAACATTCTTCTGAAATGTGGAGAATAGAATGCCTCAATGGTCAGAATTGTACCATTAGACAACATGATACGTGCCTTTCCGTATTCTTCAATCAGGTTGGATGAGCCTGAGAGAGTTGTCAAAGGAGCTTTCTTGGGTATTAAGTTAGTAAAATAATGTTGTTCACGCAAGATGGTGTGAGTAATTGCACTATCTGCCAGACAACTAACTTCCCCACTAGACATACCTACAAATAAATTGATTGAATTGGCCACATGCAAAAATATAAGTCCATTCATTCAATTAAGCAATTCGAGAAATAATATCCATTCAAATAACAATCCATAATTCAAAACAAACCAAAACCAAGCAAATTATTCCAAATACATAGAAAAATTGTTCAAAATTAAACCATAAACCTAGCAAATTAGGGGGGTAGGGCCGGCCACTCCTAGTGGGTTCGGCCACTAGGGGTAAACACCCTAAAAACATGTCTAATTTATTCATCCATAGGCGTTGATACTTCTTGAAAATCCGATATCTTCATGGATGTGGTTGCATCTTCCAGATGATCCAATTGTGCAAAGTTAGATTCACGACGGGAATGATACTTGGCAATAGCCTCAGGGGAAGCGCGGCATACACGTGACCAATGATCATTTGATCCACAATGTTAGCACATGTCCAGTTCAGTAGAAGTAGCTTGAACGAGAGTTTTGCCTTTGTTCTTGAAGTTTGGGGCCTTAGGGGCGAGTGGTGTGGCACTTTGTTCACCTTGGGCGGTGGTTGGGCTTGCCGCCCATTGCCACGACCATGACGATTCTTTTGTCATTTATGGCTGCTAGAATAGGTCGCCTGTGCTTCAAGCGCGGCGTTCGAGCCGGTGGGTCGAGCTTAATGGTTCTTCATCAAAAGTTGGTTCTGTTTTTCAGCAAGAAATAAAACAGAGATCAAATCCAAAAACTTGGTGAATTTTTGTGCCCTATATTGTTGGTGCAGGACAATATTGGTGGCATAGAAGGTCGAATAGGTCTTGTCCAGGAGATCTGATTCGATTAGTTCCACTTTGCATAATTTCAACAAAGAATGGATCCTACAAACTTCAAATTTATATTCATTCATGGACTTAAAGTCTTGGAAGCGAAGATGCTGCCAGTCGTGTCTTGCTTCAGGCAAGTATATGTCTTTCTGGTGATCAAAACGATCGGCCAGAGCAAGCCAGAGGTTGCGTGGGTCCTCCTCAGCGAGATACTCAGTCTGCAGTGCATCATGGATGTGTCTTCGAATAAAGATCATTATAGTAGCCTTCTGAGCTTCATCAACAGGTTTGTCGGCGATAGGTACCTTGATGGTGGCTTTAATGCCCTTTACAGTGAGATGAAGTTTCACGTCTTGAACCCACTTTAGATAGTTTCTTCCAGAGACTTCTAGAGCAGAGAAATCAAGCTTGTTCAAGTTCGACATGTCCCTAAAATGGAGGGAGAAAACATGATTAGTCATATGATAAGCCATAGACATATATCGTAGAGCATACATGTTCTATAGACATGTAGTGGTTTAATTTATGCATGAAAACTACGGGTTTCATGTGGTATGTTTTGAATGAAAACTTCAGGTTTCAAAGACACTAAATGTGAAACTACAGGTTCAATTTAATTTTATGAACGATTAGTTCATAATGAGAGGTTCCTGCAAGAAACACAAAATGCAACATACTAAGTGTAGTGGATTTGAGTTGTCTTCGAGAACTCAAGTATGAGAGCTTCGTTACTATGAAAGTATGTGACGGTTCAAAGTATAAAAATAAATTATTGAATCGTTAATGTCCAAAAGTGATCTTCAGGTCAATAATTTTGGATTAATTATCAAATTAATGGACTGCAGGTCACTTTTAATTAATTCAATAAATCGGGCCATACATGGTCGATTGTAGAAGCTAAATAATATTAAAATAATATTATTGGATTGAAAATAAAGCCCTAAAAAAATAATATGGGCTTGGTGCCCTGGGTAATAGGGCACGGGTTGGGTGCCTTAAATATAAGGCGAGGCCCAAAAAAAGACCTTGGCAGGCCACGGTGAAGGGAGGAAACCCCAGCCGCAAATTGGGTTTCGAAATTGGACCGTGAGGGGGGCATGGAAACAAGCCCAGCACACGCTGGCTTGTGGGCCCAGCGAAGGCTGGGACCTGGGTCTTGGTCACGGGAAGCTAAGCCTAGCGCATAGGCTGGCTGCTGATGATGCATGCCGTGACATAGGGGGCCCAACAAGCTAGGCTTGTGGGCTATGGACCAGAAACTAGGGTTGCAGGCCCGTGGTTATGGAGTAGCAAACTTTACAGGGGCTGCGCAGGTAGTCCAAGGGCATCAGGGTGATGCCATCCCACGGTGAGACAAAAAACATACCCAATTTTCGAACCTAGGGTTTCAGAAAAACCCAAATTTGCTTCTAATTTAATTTTATATTTTTACTCACAAATTCCACATAACAATTTAATTGTGCAATGCATGAAACGAATATATATATTGACAAATATATGAACATATACAATATATATATCGAAAGGAAAATATAAACATAGAAGGGTTCATGCATCATGGAGAATGTTTTCATGCTTCGTGGACGTTTCAAATATCTTCCTTTATTTTAAGCATACCTGATTAGCAGAAAACGAATAAGCCTTTGAATATGGTGGATGATATCCTCCTCCTACGTTGCGTCAATTCCTCAACTTCTGGCAAAAGCGTGCTGATAACGTATTGTAGGTCTATTTGATTGAGCGGTCTAGGGTTAGAGAGAGAGAGAGGGGTGCGGCAAGCTTTAGGAAGAAGAGAGATTGATTTAATTGTGAAGTGTGAAGTGTGTTTGATTCACCCCATTGTGCCTTTATTTATAGTAGTAGAAATGGTCAAACCTTTCCCTTTAGGATTACAACATTTAATAGGTAATGTAATCCTAATAGGAATATATAATACTTTCCCAAATTCTCTAGAATTTACATAACCACATTCTTATTTTTTAAGTGTTTTCTTCTTCTTATTCTCCAACTCCAATAAACTGTCTCACCGATTTCTCCAAAAAATAAAAAATAAATAAATAAACTGTCTCATCGAACCTACAAAAGCCCAATCTTCTTCTTCTCACAGAACCCAACCAATTTCCTCACTGAACTCACAAAGCCCTCTTCTTCTCACCGAACCTACCCAATTTCCTCACCTGCCACCACCCAAACACTCTCTCCTCCTACCACCACCCAATTTTCTCCCATCACACAAACTCTCTCTCTCTTCTTCTTGTAGACGGCAACTCACCCAATTTCCTCACGTCCCACCACCCAAACTCTCTCGCCGATTACGACCTGCAGGGACCTAAAATTTTCTTTTCTAATTTCAGTCCCCCAGCTTGGCGAGATCACTGAATTGAAGCAGTAGGACGGTTCGATTCCAAGAAGCCTCTGCTTATGGCCATGAATATTCTGATTTTATGACGTGTAACCAAGCAGGTACCGTTTGGGTTTTTATTTATTTATTTATTTATATTTTTTTTTCGGGTAGATTTCTGGTGCGTAATTTTCAATGTTTTGTAGATTTGTAAGCCATGGACACTTAGTTCACTTAAAAGGTTAAAACTTTGAAAATCTGGACTTTGGTGTTTGTAACTATATAATTCCATCTTTTAAGATGATGGAATTCTGTCGAATTAGACCAACAAATTGTATATCTAGAACATTATTTGGGTTTCCCTCACAAGGAGAATTCTGTTTAGCTTCTTGATATGTTATACGAACGTTATTTCTTGAATTCAAATAATTCTGCAAAACTGAATTCAATACTGTTCTCAGTATGATATATTTTAATTCTGACTCTCCTCTGCAGCTCTAACCGCAGGTGCTTGAAGGCGATGTGGTCCTGATCGACGGTCTCTTCTGCCACAGTTCCGGCCATGAGTTGGATTCCGAAGCTCCGACAATTCCGACTGAGAAAGAGGTCAATAACAACAAGGTGATGGAATTCAACCTTTTGTGTTTTTTATAGAGGCATATTTGCAACAATGAATCAGAGAATATTGTTGGATAGTCTATCCAGATAGCTTAAAATGTGTTTCATGATGCATATCGGTGAAGCGTGTTTGGCTACTTTTTGGATTGATCGTTAATTTTTTTTTTTCTGGCCTTGGCTGGTACAAATATAGTGCCTTTGTTCTGTTTTCTGTTGTTATTTTTTCATGTGGGGCATAACTTAACCTTTTGTGTGGTAAGAAAGCCATAGAGAGAGAGAGAGAGAGAGAGAGAGAGAGAGAGAGAGAGAGAGAGAGAGAGAGAGAGAGAGAGTCACATTTTTTTTCTTTTGGATTTGGTTAATGTTTCAATCGGAAACGTGGTTACGCAATGTAAGCTGAGGACACACAAATGACAAATGTAGTTGGGAATTTGTAAGTTACATGCAAAGGTCATGGAAAGTAAGCTTTTGTAATGTGTCTAATGACATAGTCAAAGAGTTGTCCACCTAATGTCTACTCTACAAGTTACAACAGTCATCTATGAACACTGTAGTCACATTCCGTGGGAGAAATTTCAAAGTAAGATAATATTGTCTGAATTAAGCCAATGTTGAAATTTCAAAGTAAAACATTTACTTCCAATGTTTCGTTTTTGGTATGAAAAAACATTTATTGTTGAAATTTTCCATGGTGTTTTGTTTTATAAAAGATTCAGGATGGTGGTGTTTAGCTTTCAATGATTGGCATCGTTTTTCAAGTTTTGCCTGTGCTTTTGTTTGTAGGATCAGCTTGCAAAGGAACAGAGCAGAGCACAAGCATTATCAATTTATTTGCTGAAGTATTGCAGCTGTCTGCACGACTCCAACAAGCCACACCAAGCATACAATGGGCTTGCGCACCTGTAAAGCTCACTCTCCCTCTTTCCCTCCCACCATTTTCTTCTTATAAGTTTCGTGCTAAACATCAATTTGTATATCGGTAAAATGAGAGCTGTTAGATTTTGAACAACTCTTTATATGTATGTAGAGTTGTCAACAACTACTATATATTTTATATAAATACTTTGTACATGTTTTGTATAAATAGTTTTTACATATTTACACACAACGCTTACAACCATTTAGTTCCTTATTCTAAAACTTATATACAATGCTTATAATCAACTTGACATTCCGGCGGCAATGAGGGGGCTAAAGTTCTTGTACACACACATAATGGAGTTTTTGATGTGCCTATATACCAATGTATTAAAAGCGTGAGGCGTGGGCGAGCCGTCCGAGGGATAGCCCAACCTAGGCATCAGGCGAAGTCTTATGGGACCTAAATTTTTTAATATATCGTACACATATATTATATTAAAAAAAAAAAAAAAAAGATTAGTAATCAATAATCATCCTGAGCACACATATATTATAAATACATATACACACATATATATATATATATATACATATATTATATATATAAAATAGAGGATGAAAAGCACAATGAGCACCAAAAAAAAAAAAAAAATCCCCTGAGGCGCACCTAGGCAGCTTCGGCGACGCCTTACACTCCCTCAAAACAGAGGCGGCAACCCTCAAGCCCAGCTTCACAGGGGCCTAGGCGTGCCTTTTAAAACATTGCTATATACACATACATAACCTCATATACATAACCCAAACCAAACCCCCCACACCCAACTCCCCCCCCCCCCCCCCAAAAAAATCCATACGCACGCGCACACCCTAGGCCCTAAACCCTAAATTATTTATTATTTTAATTTTTGCTTTTTAGTTTGGGTTATATATTTGTGATTAATGGGTTTTTGATACTGATTACCTGGTAATTTTAGCTTCTGGGTTGTGATATTCTGGATGCTTTTGTGTTTTACGTTATTTTCTTTAGATTTCTTCTGCATAATTTTTGATGTTTTGTGGATTTGTAGCCCATGGATACTTAGTTCACTTAGAAGTTTTAAACTTTGGAAATCTGAAATTTTGTGTTTGTAACTATATAATTCCATCTTTTAATGTCATGGGAATTCTGTAGAATTAGACCAACTTGTAACTATATAATTCCATCTTTTAATGTCATGAAAATTCCATAGAATTAGACCAACTAATGTATAATTAGAACATTCTTTGGGTTCCTCTCATAACGAGAATTCTTTTTTGCTAATTAATATGTTATACGAATATTATTTCATGAATTCAAAGTAATTCTGCTAAACTGAATTCAAAATAATGCTGTTGTCAATATGATATATTATAATTCTTACTCTCCTCTTCAGCTCCGGCCACAGACGCGTGAAGGCGACGTGGTCCTGATCGATGGTCTCTTCCACCAGCCACGGCAGACGGATTGGGTTCTGAAGCTCCAGCAATTCCGACTGAGGAAGAGGTCAATAACAAGAAGGTGATGGAATTCAATGTTTTGTGTTTGTTATAGAGGCATATTTGCATCAGTATATCAGAGAATATTGTTGGATAGTCTATCCGGATAGCTTAAAATGTGATTCATGAATCATATAGCTGAAGCGGTTTCGGCTACTTTTTGGATTTATCATTAATATCTTTGCTGGCCTGGGCTGGTACAAATATATATAAGAAATACTATGCTTCTATCAACTTTTAGTCAGGTTCAAATTCAGAACACGTTTATACTCAATGGGGAAAAGTGCCTGTGTTCTGTTTTTTGTTTTTATTTTTTCATGTGGGGGTAGTAGCTTAACCTCTTTTTTTTTTCTTTGTTTGTTGGAAGGAATATTAAAAACGCACCCTGTTGTTGTCAAATTGTGTTGAAGTATCTGATGCTGGTTTTAGAAATTTCCTGACTTTCTAACCAAAATCTGTGCCAAGAGAACCCAACTAAAGTGGTCGCTGCTCCACGTATGAAGTATTAGTGAAACTATTTGTATTTTATGAAACAAAACGAAAATTTTTGCGTCGTAAGCAGACATATTGAAATTTATGTATATAAACATTTTGATAAGAAAAGATGTAATTAGAATCATACTGGGTCAACATACTAGTAGTATATTTATTAACGACACTAAAGATTAATTCTGAACTTATGTCAACAAATTTGATAGTACCTTAAATTTGGGGTACAATTATATTTAGTACAGCCAATATGTCAGATGTTTTTGACTAATCTCTGCAGTTTTTCAATTCAGGTGGAACGACACTAAAATCATTTATGGGTTATGGAACCGTGGGTTAAGCAAATGGTCCGAATTCAGAGCTGCATTCTTCTTCCCGCAAAATAAGAAGAAAACGCTTCCTTAACTCCATGTTTCGGCACCTCAGGCACATTTGTGTTCCAAAGCCATTTACTTCTTCCGGTTTCTTTAGAGCTACTATTTTACCCATATGTGATTTGTAAAGTGGAAGATTGGATTTCATATGTTTGAGTACTTAGGGTTTTGTACAATGCAAACTTGAGCTTGTTGATTCAATTGGCTTTACTTGCCATGCCACTGAGGAAAATACTTCATATAATAGCATACATTGGGCTTGCACGCTTGTAAAGCTCCCTCTCCCTCTTTCCCTCCCACCATTTTCTTCTTATAAGTTTCGTGCTAACATCAATTTGTAAATCGGTAAAATAAGAGCAGCTAGATTTGGAACAACTCTTTATATATATGTATAGTTGTCAACAACTACTATATATTTTATATAAATATTTTGTACGTGTTTTGTATAAGTAGTTTTTACATATTTACACACAACGCTTACAACACATTTAGTTCCTCATTCAAACACTTATATACAATGCTTATAATCAATATAACATTCTCGCGGCAACGCACTGGTTAAAGCTCTTTTACATACTACACACACATAATGGAGCTTTTGATGTGCCTATACACACACACACACACACATACATAACTGAAGACCTCATATACATACTATATACATGCACATACATACTATATATACACACACATATAATTGAGCTTTTGGATGTGCCCATGTCCAGGTGGAATCTGTAGCGCAGCAGCCAACCATTGGTTCTAGTAATGCATGCAGCTTTCTCTCCCTTTCTATCTCACTTCCCCTAAAGAGAAAATGTGTGAGCCCTGCAATCATTAGCAGCACTCGCAACAGTCAGGCGGGTTGGATTAACTAAAATAATATAAAATTAGAGCATTGCTAATCACTATATTGATGCACCCATGACCTTATAGGCTTATACTCGTTTTGTTATTTATTTTTAATGCAACAATTTTGGCAGAGGAGTAATTGAATTTGGGACCTCGAATATGGTCTTAACCAATGGAGTTAGAAAGTCCCTTGCAACATTATATATACAGTTATACTTGTCTAGTAGTTGGAATCTTGTAATTTGGCAAGTATAATAAAAATTCAAGCCTGAAATTAGCACATTGATGTAAAATGAATAGAGTGAGTTGGTCAATAAATAGAAAAGAGCTTAATTACCTTAAGTGGAAGGCCTCTCATGCAACTAAACATCATCCCCTGCTTCGACTATGCCTTCACCCTCTTCCTTCTACTCTTCCTCTCCTTTTCACCCTCACCCGCAGCAACTTTCAATTCCCCATCAATAAATATGAACTTGGTCTGAGGTTCGAGCTATTAATTTGAAAGCTGCATCGTCGTATATTTTTTCTATTTTTTGGGTAAACCCTTCATGGTCGTCTTTACCACCGCCAACACGGTACTGATCTATTGCTCTTAGATTTCTTAATTTCGCAATCCCTTTCGGAAAGTTGGCCAACCGAGAGCAACCCCAAACATACAGATGCTTTAAGTTAATCAACTTTCCCATGCTCTGAGGTAGACTTTCAAGTTTCACACACCTTTCAAGGCGCAATGTCTGCAAATTGTATAAATTACACACCGTATTCGGTAGCTTTTTCAATGGATTGTTGGACAAATCAATAAACCTCAGATGTACCAATTCACCTGTCATTTCTGGAAGCTCTTCAATATAATTACCACTCAAATTTAATGTCCTAATATATTTGAACTGCGAGATCAAAGATGAGTCCACAACATTAAATTTTGAATCAAAAGTTGCAAGAGTACGTAGATAGCAGTTGGAAAACGAAACACATGAGAGTGTAACCTTGGGTGCGAGCACTAAGGTCAAATGGCGGATCTTATCTCCCAAGGGCTCCATTGTATCATTACCTTCCATTGTAAAGCATTCATTTTGAGTAAGAAACCGTAGAAAGTCATGCATAATATCATGCATTTTACACCTTCTAATATTTCCTTTATTATCTTCTTCAAAGTCTTGGAAGAAAGATCGCATTACTAAATTATCAAAGATTCTTTGGCCAATTATTTTCTCTATGCTTCCTTTCAAATAGAGACCTTTATTATCTTCTTCAAAGTCTTGGAAGAAAGATCGCATTACTAAATCATCAAAGAATCTTTGGCCAATTATTTTCTCTATGTTTCCTTTCGAATAGAGATAATCTTGTGACATCCACAACTCAATCAAATAATCTTTATCGATCAGATGACCTTTAGGAAAAATAGCACAATATAAAAGGCATCGTTTGACTGTAGGTGCCAAATCAAAATAACTCTGTAATAGGGGCTGGAAAACTTGTTGCGCAACCTCTTCTAGCTCCCATATCTTATTGTTCAAAACTTCATGCCATTCTTTCCTCTTTTCCTTGTACCGCATGAAATTACCCAGAGTCTTTATAGCAAGAGGCAAACCCTTGCACTTTCTTGCAATTTTTTCACCAATTGCTTCCAATTCACGATCCTTTTTCCTATTAAAAAATGCCATGCGGTTAAATATTGACAAACAATTTTCTTCGCTCAACCTCTCCAAATATATCGTGTGAGTGCGAGCTCCCATCATATCAGCAACCTCCTGTTTTTGAGTGGTCACCAATATTCTACTGACACAGGCGGCGCCACTTTGTATTAATGGAAACATCAATTTCTCCCACTTGCCTTGGTCTTCAGTCCACACATCGTCTAGGACAAGGAGAAGCTTCTTTCCCTTAATGGATTCAGACATACACTGAAACAAATCTTGCGAAGTATTTGAATTTGGGATGACACCTTTGGCACCAATAATGATGGCTTTGGCAGTTTTGATCTCATCAAAAGGTTTCGAAACACAAACCCATATTTTGAGATCAAAACATGCATTAACATCTTCATCATTAAAAGCCAATTGGGCCAGAGTTGTTTTTCCCATTCCTGCCATTCCAACAATAGGGATGACAAGGAGACCACTCTCTTCTTGACTACTCTCGTTCAACAACTTTCTAACCAAAACTTCTTTTTCTTGTTCTCTACCAAATATGATAGATTTATCAACAAAAGAAGAAGTTTTCTCTTGCTCAGGTTGTTCACTATCACTGATCATTCTCTCTGTGAATAGAAAGTTATACGTTTTTCCTTGCCTTGAAATCTCATCTAAATTTTCATTCAGAAATTTGATCTTAAAAGCAATGTCATCAAGAGTAATTATCTGAGGGACTTGGCCGAAACAAAAGCAAGAGGAGGGAATAGAGAAGCATACCGCCTTCTTCTTTTTCTTATTAACAAGAGAAGTACTTCTACCATGCTCTTCTTCTTTCTCAACTTCTTGTTTCAGTATTTTAGTTTTCCACTCATCCAGCACATTGTCCATCTCGTACGAGACATCTTTCAGCTTCTCCAGCCAATTTCTGACTCCGGGTTCCTCCATTTGCCTCTGCTCCGCATCCTCAAGCATAGTACGAATCAATTCAAGGTTGGCAGCAAATGCCTCAACATCTTTCTTAGCATTCAAAACCAGCTTCACCTCTTGTCCGACGTGTACGTAAGCTACCGAAGCCAGTTGTTCGAGAAGCACGGAAATGAGTGCCTCGGCCATTTTTCGGTTACCAGTGGAAACAGAGAAAACCAAGAGATCTGAACCAAGAATTTCAGGATTGGTATGGTAATAGTATTACCGCTCTGGTTGCCAAATGTTGAGATTAGAATATGGGCGCGTTAGACAAATAATAATGGTAGGGAAAGAGGTGAGTTATCCCTCACTTGTTGAACAATTATTCTCTTTTCTTCTTTATACAATTGCACTCAGGAAGAATGCACGAATCTTTATCTCAAAAGGTAGATAGACAATTCACACAAAGAATTTTAGAATTGGGTGGCGTGGAAGAAACAATTGTTGATTTTGTCGGCTTCGTATCATCTTCGACTCAGTGAACGAGAAAAATGAGAGTCGATTTGAGATGGGATTCCATGGGTATGGTCTCCAAGGTGGACGGGTGAGTGGGAAGGAGGGCGAGAGGGATTCCATGACTAAATGAAGGTGCTTTTCTTTACAGAATAGAATTCGTCTATGTCCTGGCTATATGCAGTTGTACATGCACAAGTAATTAAGTAATAGAGATGATGCTTTCACTATGATACAATGTTATTGAGCAGCAGAAATTGTGTTGAGTAATGTTGAACTTGCATTTAAGGATTTGCATTTTGTTAGAAATTTAATAATTTAAATATTAGTATTATCAATATTTAAATATTAAATATGCAAGTGAATGGAAATTAAAATAGAAAAAATGGGTTAGTCCTGAATTGGCTAATATTAGCCGACTGCAATAGTTCTTTTTAGTTTTATCTTTTTATGAAAGTGGACATGGGTTTGACCGATTCTTGTTTGAATTCAAACAAGAATTTCGAAAGACACATTGGTTAAAAAGGCACTGATACATGTGGGCACTAATACCAACTATCAGACGCCTCATTTTGTTCGAATCACTTGCAAACCGAAACGGTTTCCTCCAGCTTTTCCACAAGGTTGGGATATGACTGTTGAACAAAGATTGCATCCTTTGTCTTTTGGAAGCGGACATAACCTTTGAAAATGGGGCATGTCAAAGCCGATAAAATAGACCACCAAGTCAAGCATTTTAAATATAGTTTTGCATCCAGAAATTATATAGAAATTAGAGTAGTTTAGTGTTCAAGAAAGAGAGTTTTAAACACTTTTGGTTCGCTGTTCTTTGTGGATTTGAGTGCTACTTCCGTAAAGAGAAAGATAGTTGTATCTTGGGAGATATTTGCCAACGCAAACCTTGAGGCACCACTGAGGGGTAATCTTGTCTTAAGGCTATAGAATCAAATTCTAGCCTCGATCTCTTAAGGTTATTCTATTCCTTGTTCTTCTTGCATTTATAGAAATTCTATTGTGTGTTATTTAATAGTTTATAATAAAATATATAATAGTTTCTCCATATCTTTTTCTAACAACTTAAGACAAGTTTTTGGATTGATTGCTATGTTTGCTTGAGAATTAAATTTTCACGCTAGTAATACTTGGTCTTGATTCACTTTATGGGAGAATGGTCTAGTATCTAATCGTGCATATGAAGCGGTGGTTTTGTTTTATTTACTGCAAAAATGAATATTATATTCTTGATTAGTTGGTTACATCTTTGCCTTGCATTAAATTTTTATTTTGTGAAGCCTGAGCATTAAGGTTATGTTGTATGGCATGAACTGTTTATTTGATAGTGGGTTATAGTATTAAGAAATTAACATCTGTTTTGTTTCCTAAATACTTTGTTGTTTTTACTTTAATTATAATATATTGAATTGTGGGATTTTCTCTCTTAAGGGAAAATGGATGATACTAGTAATTCTTCTAGTAAACTGGGCAGCACGTCAGTTGCGAGTGTTGTGCCCATGGTGATCCCAACTTCCACCAATCATGGTGAGAAGACTGAGAAGTTCAATGGAACAGACTTCAAGAGGTGGCAACAGAAAATGTTATTTTACCTCACCACTCTGAACTTGGTAAAGTTTCTGACTGAAGATGTGCCTATGTCTGGAACTACCGTAGAAGAAGTGGCTGCAGTAGATACATGTAGGGCTGGAAAAAAATCCCAAAAATCCCAAACCAAACCGAAAAAATCCCGATCCCAAACCAAAATTCCCGAAATTTTCGGTATGGGATTCAGTATTGCATCTCCATTTTTTCGGTATTCCCATACCGAATAGAATTAAATATTATATATATATATATATATATTATTTTTTAATATATCAAGGAAACAAGGAAACAAAGGAGCAAAGACCATTATGCATGCATGAACATATCAGTATACATATATTATATATATACACGGACAAGGTGGGTACAGGGCATGCAATTAGTTGAGCTCAAATTTTTTTCTTTTGTTTTCGAGTACACAATATGGTTGTTCTTTCAGACATGGGCGCCGCCAAAATTTTCATTTAATTACAACTATGTGGAGGAGGAATCAAAGTTGGAATGTGGGGTGAGATGGCATTAGATTTTTTGATATGATATGCTCGTTCTGTCAAATTATTGGCATTAATCAGTATATATTATCATAATTATTGGATATGATTTGTTTGTTCAACTGGCATGGCTTTTGGCATTTTTCCAGTCATTCATCTCTTAGTAAAACTGTATACGTGTTTCGTTTTCTGCATAATATGTCAAATTTTAGCCCAAAAACATAATATGTCAAATTTTAGTCCAAAAGCCCAAAAGCATTTCGGGATTCCCGATTTGTCCCGAAATCCCGAAATTATTTCGGGATTCCCGAAAATTGGGATTCCCGAAAATTTGGTTTGGGATTGGTATTGAATTTGGGATTCCCAAAAATTTCGGTTTGGGAATCAGGACAAGGGTTTCGGTATGGGATCCCATACCGAACCACCCCTAGATACATGGAACCATTTTGATTTTCTTTGCAAGAATTACATCCTCAATACATTAGATAATGCACTATACAATGTGTATAGTCCAATTAAAAGTGCAAAAGCCTTATGGAAATCTCTTGACAAGAAATTTAAGACTGAAGATGCTGGCATGAAGAAATTCGTGGTCGGTCGATTTCTTGACTACAAGATGACAGACTCCAAGAAGGTTATCAATCAAGTCCAAGAGCTATAACTTATTCTTCATGAAATACATGCTAAAGGGATGTCGCTAAGTGAGACCTTTCAAGTAGCTGCAGTAATTGAAAAATTACCTCCTGCTTGGAAAGATTTCAAAAACTATCTCAAGCATAAGCGCAAAGAGATGGGACTTGAGGATTTAATCGTAAGATTAAGGATTGAGGAAGATAATTGTGGCTCTAAAAAGAAGTCTAACGGTCAACTTATGCAAGCCAAGGCACACATTGTGGAGGGTGGGTCAAAGAATAACAAAAAGAGGAAGCACTCTTGTGAAAGTTCAAGCCAAGGGAATTTTAAGAAGTTCAAAGGCAAGTGTTTTGTTTGCAACAAGATAGGACATCGTGCTAGCGAATGTCAAAACCGCAAAGGCCAAGACAATTCCAAAAAGAAGAGTAATGAAGTACACATAACCTGTCCAAAGAGATCTTTGACATAAATCTTGCGGCCATGGTATCTGAAGTCAACATGATGGGAAACACTAAGGAATGGTGGGTTGACATTGGGGCTACTCGCCACATCTGCTCTGATAGAAAAATGTTTACCACCTATCAAGAAGTTACTCATGGAGAGCAACTGTTCATGGGGAATTCTTCTACATCCAAGGTTCAAGGCCTAGGAAAGGTAATTCTAAAGATGACTTTTGGAAAAGAACTCACTCTTAATGATGTGCTTCATGTGCCTGACATTAGAAAGAACTTAGTCTCCGGACCATTGTTGAGCAAAAATGGTTTCTGTTTGGTTTTTGAGTCTGATAAGTTTATACTAACAAAGAGTGGAATGTATGTTGGGAAAGGATATCTCAGTGATGGTCTTTTCAAAATGAATGTAATGACTGTTGTACCCAAAATTATCAATAAAGTTAATTCTTCTGCTTATATTGTGGAATCGCTAAATATATGGCATGGAAGGTTAGGACATGTGAATTATGATACTATACATAGGCTAATTAACATGGACCTATTACCTAAGTTTCATATTGATACAAGTCATAAATGTGAAACTTGTGTGGAAGTAAAGTCAACTAAAGCACCTTTTCACACTGTTAAAAGAAGTACGGAACCTCTAGAATTAATTCATAGTGATATTTGTGATCTAAAGTTTGTGCAAAGTAGAGGAGGCAAGAAATATTTCTGCTCCTTATTCACCTTAACAAAACGGAGTTGCTGAATGCAAAAATCGTACATTGAAAGAAATGATGAATTCTATGTTGAGAAGTTCTGGGGCATCCCAGAAATTGTGGGGAGAAGCATTACTTTCTACAAACCACATTCTCAATAAATTACTTCACAAGAAGTTAGATAAGACACCTTATGAATTATGGAAAGGCAGAAAGCCTTCTTATAAATTTCTCAAAGTTTGGGGTATCTAGCTAAGGCAATGGTCTCTGATCCTAAGAAGATTAAAATAGGACCTAAAACCATTGATTGTGTTTTCATTGGTTATGCCATAAATAGTAGTGCATATTAGTTTCTTGTACATAAATCGGATAATCCCGAAGTACATGTTAATACAATAATTGAATCAAGGAGTGCCACATTCTTTGAAAATGTATTTCCATGGAAAATTGCACAAGAACAAAGTTCTTTGAAAAGAACTTATGATGACTTTAATAGCAGTCATAAAGAAAGTAATGATAATTCTGTTGACCGAGAACATGTACAAGAAATTGAACCAAGATGTAGTAAGAGGGCTAAGACATCAATGTCTTTTGGACCTGATTTTCTTACTTACTTATTAGAAAATGAGCCTCAAACGTATAAGAAAGCTATATCCTCTCCAGAAACTCTATTTTGGAAAGAGGCTATTAATGCTGAAATTGAATCCATCATGCAAAATCATACATGGGAATTGGTGGATCTTCCTCCTGGAAATAAACCTTTAGGTTATAAATAGACTTTCAAAACGAAGATGAAAGCAGATGGATCTATTGACAAGTGCAAGGCAAGACTTGTCGCCAAAGGTTATAAACAAAGAGAAGGTTTAGACTATTTTGATACATATTCGCCAGTCACAAGGATAACATCCATCTGTATGTTGATTGCTATTGCATCAATTCATAATCTTGAGATTCATCAAATGGATGTCAAGACTACTTTTCTAAATGGTGATTTGGACGAGGAAATTTATATGGAACAACCTAAAGGTTTCATAGTGCATGGCCAAGAGAGAAAGGTATGTAGACTTGTTAAATCACTTTATGGTTTAAAACAAGCACCTAAGCAATGACACCATAAGTTTGACACTGCAATGTTGTCAAATGGATTTCAAATAAATGAGTGTGACAAATGTGTTTACACTAAAAGCACACAAGAGGGATATGTCATTGTGTGTTTATATGTCGATGATATGCTAATAATTGGTAGTAATCATGAGATTATTAAATCTACCAAAAGAATGTTGGCTAGTAAGTTTGATATGAAAGATATGGGAGTTGCATATGTTATACTAGGAATCAAGATTTCTACAATGTCTGAAGGACTAATTTTATCTCAATCACATTATATTGAGAAAATACTTACAAAATTTAGTAATTATGTAAGTCGTCCTGCAAAAACACCATATGATGTTAATTTGCATTTATCAAAGAATATTGGTCAATGTATATCTCAAAGTGAATATGCACGAATAATTGGTAGTCTAATATACATTACAAATTGTACACGTCTGGACGTTGCATATTCAGTTAACAAATTGAGTAGATACACGAGTAATCCTGGAAAGGATCATTGGAAGGCAATTGCAAGGGTTCTTGGTTATTTGAAATTTATGCAGAGCTATGGATTGCACTTCACAAGATATCCAGCAGTACTTGAAGGCTATTGTGATGTTAATTGGCTATCTGATGCACAAGACTTGAAGTCCACGAATGGATATGTTTTTACTTTGGGAGGCGGAGCCATTTCATGGAAATCCTCTAAACAAACATGTATAGCTAGATCCACTATGGAATCTGAGTTCATTGCTTTAGACAAAGCAGGGGAAGAAGCTAAATGGCTTTGTAATTTCTTAGAGGATATTCCTAATTGGCCAAAGTCGATGCCGGCCATATGTATACATTGTGATAGCCAATTAGCGATTGGAAGGGCACAAAATCATATGTGTAACGGTAAGTCCCCGCACATACGTCGTAAACATAATACCGTTAGGCAACTTCTCTCAAGTGGTATAATTGCCATTGATTACATAAGGTCAAAAGAAAATATAACGGATCCGTTTACTAAAGGTTTGACTAGAGAGCAAGTTTATAAATCATCGAGGGGAATGGGTTTAAAGCCTATGTCTTAAGAATCGCCATAATGGCAACCCAACCTAACTGACTGGAGATCCCAAGATCTAGGTTCAAAGGGACAACCGAATTGTGGATGATTCAGTGGGAGCATTGCGGAGATAATCTCCTACCCATGTCCTATGATGAAACAATGCTATCTACATCGTGTTTAGGATAAGCTTTGCTTTTAATGATTCCTATACTTGGAAATAACAAGTGGGGTATTGTGCAGGATACTCTTAATGGGATATCACCTACATGAGTGTGAAAAGTGGCCGTTTATATGAGAATTATAAGGTTGAATTCTCTAAAGCATTTAGGATTACCGGGAATTGTTTAGGGCCAAAATGAACACAACCGTAGAATCATGGTGTTCGGAGGAATATCGTGTGAATATTATTGTCTTGGTTTACATCAACAGTTGAACAGTTCATGACATCGCGTTCACTGATTAGCCGTAAATCCGATAATATTTCACTAAGGAAGGTTCAAAGCCAAAAGCTACATCTCCCTATACGGTATTTGTCCAATTAAACTCTCTCCAAGTGTTTGCATCTTCATTTGCATTAAGTTTTATTAATTTTCATTCATGTGGGGATTGTTAGAAATTTAATAATTTAAATATTAGTATTATTAATATTTAAATATTAAATATTCAAGTGAATGGAAATTAAAATAGAAAAAATGGGTTAGTCTTGAATTGGCTATATATTAGCAGTCTGCAATAGTTCTTTTTAGTTTTATCTTTTTATGAAAGTGGACATGGGTTTGACCAGTTCTTGTTTGAATTCCAACAAGAATTTCGAAAGACAAATTGGTTAAAAAGGGACTGATACATGTGGGCACTAATACCAACTATCAGACGCCTCATTTTGTTCGAATCATTTGGAAACCGAAACGGTTTCCTCCAGCTTTTCCACAAGGTTGGGATATGAACTGTTGAACAAAGATTGCATCCTTTGTCTTTTGGAAGCAGACACAACCTTTGAAAAAGGGGCATGTCAAAGCCTATAAATAGACCACCAAGTTAAGCATTTTAAATATAGTTTTGCATTCAGAAATTATATAGAAATTAGAGTAGTTTAGTGTTCAAGAAAGAGAGAGTTTTAAACATTTTTGGTTCGCTGTTCTTTGTGGATTGGAGTGCTACTTCCGCAAAGAGAAAGATCGTTGTATCTTGGGAGACATTTGCCAGCGCAAACCTTGAGGCACCACTAAGGGGCAATCTTGTCTTAAGGCTATAAAATCAAATTCTAGCCTCGATATCTTAAGGTTCTTCTATTCCTGATTTTTCTTGCATTTATAGAGATTTTATTGTGTGTTATTTAATAGTTTATAATAAAATATATAATAATTTTTCCATAGCTTTTTCCAACACTTTTTACATAATGTTGTAGAAGTTTGGTTGGTTGTCTCGCATTTTGACAAGGAATCTTTGAATATTTTGATGAGTGCACTCCTCTTCCACTTTTTAAAACATATTTAGCGGTGGAGGAGGAATATTTATCTATTTTTAAATTAATATATATCCCTACAAACTACGGTTTCGTTCTCATAAGGTGTATTTCTTGGCACCTTTACTAGCGAACTTTTTGTCGCCAGAGATACCTTTCCCCAGCATGCGAGGAACCCTTCTTCGGGATAGGTACTTTAATTTATGCCCACGAAATAGGTTAACCTGCCGCTTCATTCGCTAGCTAAGATTTATCGTGAGAGATCTTTGATGGCAAGGATATGCTGACGAAATCTTTTATGGGAAAATTTTTTTACCAAAGAAAAAATTTATCTTTACTGACGAAGTTTGACCTTTTCAGACAAAAATTTTCGCCTATATAGTCATCTGGAAAGCCTTTTTTTTTTGTTTTTTTTTGTAGTATGTCAGTATCTTTAAGTTGGAGCTAGTGTAATTTTTCGAATGAGCCCAATAAATCAGGCCTAGGACATGTCGAAAGAATAGGCTACTCTGATACCAAGATAAACTTTAAAGGTCTAATAGGTTCACCACCAACATCATCGATTTTGTCTCTATTTAACTACTTATTGCTACGTGTTGAGTTTTATTAACAAATGCCTAGGTGATAATAAGGGTGAAAACTCTTATATATGAATTGTATATTATTTTATTATATAACCGATATGAAATCATATTCTCTAACCAACACTTCGATAGACTGTCAATTACAATGTGGTGTTTAGTAGGAGGTATGTTAGAGAAAAGTTCAACAAAATGTATTTTCTGACAAAGGCTGAGTCATATATTAGCTCATGACAACTCTTTTTTTTTTTCTTTTTTTTTTAGTGCAACAATATATTTTACATTAAGGGAGGGGGAGTTCGACAAAACCTCACAATATCATCACAACTCTTGAGTACAAGTGTAAAACTTCTTCCATATGAATACAACATCGTGTTAACATAATCATATCTAACATTTTTAATTTCTTAATTTATGTAGTTGTATGTATTCTTTCAACCTTTAATCTATTTGATCTTATTATGCGTTGAGATAACATGTACTTATATATACATATATATAAACACACATACAATATTCACATTGAACTCGTTGATATATTTGTAATCTTTGTCAGAGACTAAATAGAACTCTAACAAATCATATTTTTAACATTCTTAATTTCTTATTCACCCAAATGAGAAGAATAATGGAAAGAAATTAGAGATCGAGAGAGAGAATCACTGGTTAGGGATGAATATAGCCAAATTTTGAACCCCAACTATCACGGAATTCGATCAAATACTAAACAGATTCTAAGTTGCAAAGAACGATCATCCAGATATGGAAAACAAGACAAATATCTAGTTTTAACAAAACAATAAGCTACAACAGGAAACAATACATATGATCATTTGAAAAATATCATGAAATCACAGTTGATCTTTCCTCCTTTTTATTCTTGTATTACTAGCGGTATTTTGAACTTGAAATATAGTAAGTTGAAGAAAAGAACACTAATCACCATAGTCACTAACAAAAAGTTCAACCTTCTAATAGAGGGATGTGTGTAGTGACGGATCTAAGATTTTAGACTCCGGGGGTCCCAATAATAAAGATAAAAAAATTTATAGTGAAAAACGTCCTCTCCACGGAATTATTGATCTCCCATTTTGTTAAAGAGTAGACCCTCAATGATATTCATAGGGAAAAATGTCCTCTCCATTGAAGCAATTGCAACCGGTAAAACCAAAGCCTACCGAATAAGCAACTATACATATGCAAATGTTTGCTGCAACCCTTTCTTCCACCATTTGTTTTTTAGCAAGATTGCTAATGCCTCCTAATTGAGAAAAATCATTATCAGAGTGCACAAAATGAATTTATATATCAAGTTTTTTTTAAGGGAGAATATAATATCAAGTTGAGGAAGGGGGGGGGGGGGGTAGGGTGGGACTGCGGGGGACGTGTTAGGGGTTTGGGTTTTTTATTTATTTTTTATGATACAAAGGTAAAATTCATTAGTTACCAAGAAACGTTACAAAATAAAGACCCAAAAAAGCAACACAAAGAAAAAGTGGACCTTGAAAACAAAAAAACAAGCAACACGCCAACCATCTCACCAAAAGCCTAAGAAAAATATTAGGCCCACAAACAAACAGCAAAAATCGAACAAAACCAAACAATTGACCTTAACAAGCTTTATGGGCTGAGTCTTAAAACAGAAATAAAAAAATTCTTCTTCATGCGGTCGTCTTCTCCAAGAAGACACCGTCACTGCAGTCTGCATTGGCCGTCGTCTTCGAGTACGAGGGGTCTCCAGAAAATTTCAAAGCACGATTTAGGGTCTTCAAAGGGTCCTGGGACCTTCCAGGTCCATCTTTAGATCCGCGACTGGATGTGTGTCATTGTCAATTTGACAACTATATAGCTAAAAACTTGGATCGATGATGAGTCTAGTTTACACCAGAGTTTTTTGTTTCTTCATTCCAAACTTGATTTGATTGAGTACGTAATCAAGTCTTCTCAACATCCAGTGTTTGTTCCACTATAAGAATCTCTATGGTTTTACATTTGAGATGCTGAAAGTCTTGCATTTCTTAAACTAATAAGTTGCAAGCCAAAATTTTATTTTCCTGCCCAAAAAACAAGGGAGAGAGAAAGGGGTTTCAAGTTGTTACAAGAATCACAAGTAAGTTAATTTGTTGCAGATGATATTTTGCCGCAATAGTGGAAAACAATCATGCATACGCACTCTGGTGCAGAATGCAAATTCAATATTCACTAATTCCTTTTTTCCACACAACTAATTATTTAACCCACTAACGATATCGCCAGTGACGTAGCCAGAATTTTCAAATAATATGATCATATATCAACCAAAACAGCTTCGTTGGGCCATTTCGTCGAGCACTTAGTAGGTACTTGCCAATTCCTATTGACATATGCCTGCCCAAAGTTTATATGTGTAGGCAACTACTATTAGTTGTAGAGACTTGTCGAGGGTGGATGTAGGATACTATGGAGTAATGTTGAAGACTACCAAGAGTATTTCATACAAGAAAGTGAAAAGGAAGACAAAATGATAGAAGAAAATATAAGTAGGAGGATGAGGTTGTACTTTAGTTTGCCATAATTGTTTATAATGGTAGAATACAATATACAATAAATACACATGGAGATTTTGAAGTTATTAGAATCAAGGACAACCAATGACTCCATGCTAGCTCTACCACTAGCTATCGCACTACTAAAAAAGAAATTATGGAAAGGAGAAATTAGGTTCCCAGCCTATTTTTTTCCTACTCCATTGATTAAAATCTTATTCATTTTCAACTTTTGATCAAGGTCCTTAGGTTTTAATGAATATCATTATTTCAATAATAAAATATTTGCATGTCAAGATAATTAAATGTTATTACTAAATATATTTATGTAGTAATATATTCATTTAGTGTTAGAAACGTTACATTTGGTATATTTATATTTATGACTAAACTTTGTATCATATATTTCTATTTTTATTTGTAGCCATTTTTAATTTGCAACCTTTTTTTAATTTGTACCAATTTTCTTTATAGTTTTAATTTACCCATATATTAATTTTTTTGTTCCCATATATTTAAAATTTTTATTTGTACTCATAATTTTTTCCCATTTTATTTGTACCCATAATTTATTTATAATATACCTATGTATCTTTAAAAATGTACCACTTGTTATATTTAAAATTTACCCATTTTTTTTAATGTAAATCTATTTATATTTTAAATCTAAAATGCATCCATTGTTGCAGGTAATATTTTACCACATTGGTGGAAATGTGTTGAGCCCTTACATGACAGTGTGGGGTCAAACTCCGTTGGTGGCTAATCTAACATCTAATCTAACAAAATCTATCGTTTGACAAAAAAAAAAATATCCATTGTTGTTTATATAAAATGTACACATTGTTTTCTATATAAAATATACACATTTTTTTTAATATAAAACTTCCCCATTTTTTGTATAAAATGAACCCACATTTTTAAAATTTATAATTACATGCACCATTGTACTCATATAATTAGAACATGGATCCTCTCCGGATCCATTGGTCCTAATCCACCAAGTCACATCATCCGGGCCATTGGAATTTGATTCAACGACTAAAGTTATTATAACTTTTAGAGTGGGCGCTTGTAGCCATTAGATTAAATTTCAATGGCCTGGATGATTTAACTTGGTGGATTAGGACCAATGAATCCGGAGAGGATCCATGTCCATATAATTATATGGGTACATCATTTTAAACATTTTTATGGGTTACATATTAAAACATTTTACTTTTAGAAACAATGTTGAAATTGTACCCCATAGACAATTATATATGGTGACACACCCCAACCCGGAATGTATATTAGGACTCTGAATGGAGTTGTGCTGGCCGGCCCAGGCCGGGATGTGACATATGGCAAATGTACGGGTACATTCTTTTGACATGTGACAACGATTTTATCATTCATAACAATGTTTTCTTTTGGTCAAATTCATAACAATGTTGGATACATTCTTTTGGCACCTTTTTAACACTGTTTCCAACTGATTGATATATATATGCGTAGTTGTACTAAACATATATTAATATACATTTTCAAAAGGACTTGTATTGTTATATTTGTAACACCCTACATCGCTTAGGGGAGTGGATCCTGTAAGCTTTATATGTATATTCCCATCTCTACCTAGCACGAGGCCTTTTGGGAGCTCACTGGCTTCGGGTTCCGTAGGAACTCCGAAGTTAAGTGAGTTCTCGCAAGAGCAATCCCATGATGTGTGACCCACTGGGAAGTTCTCGTGTGAGTTCCCAAAAACAAAACCGTGAGGGCGTGGTTGAGGCCCAAAGCGGACAACATCGTGCTACGATAGAGTCGAGCTCGAGATGTGATGGGGCCCGAGTCAGGATGCAACAATATTGATTTTTTATTCAATCAAAATTTTGAAAAAATTTCCATATTTTTTGTTGGCCCTTTTTTTAATTATAGCTCATTAAATGTGAGATTTTAAATACCATAAAATCTCAAGTTTTGTTGTTGACATGGAAATATATTAATATTAATATGCTTAAGTGTACAAAATTAAAGGATTTTGATCAAAAATTGAAAACCACTAAAATTTTATTCGATGAATATTAATGATTAGAGATCGCATTTAAAGTTTCTTATGAAAAATGCTCAGAAGGTGACTGTCGATTACGTGAAAATTTTCGCCAGAGATATAGGCATGCCATTTGCAGCAAACACGTTGGATTTGTTATAGTTTTTTTGGTCCACTCTTATAAAGGAAGGATGCTTCAAACTTCTCTTCATGCTCCCTTAAATCAAAAGGAACGCATGACATAATCAATGGAAGAATTTCAGTGCGTTCAAATTTTATTTTGAGGTGAAACGATAGCGGCTTTTTACAGTGGCGTTCAAATTTGAGGCTTCATTCAAGGGCAAACTCAGAAAGCTACTCAATGCATTCTTTAATTCTTCATCCACGCAGGTAACTTCACTATTCTTTATTTTTATTTTTATTTTTTATTTTTTTTTTGTAATTAGTAATTAGTAATTAACAACATTTTTGTGTAAATTAATTAACTAGGTATTTTGTTAAATAGTTAAATATTATCATTCATTGCTTTTTATTATTTTGGATTCTATAAATGAATGGTTATTGGTGGGAGTTGCATTAGCAGTTGAGATTTAGCTGTGAAGGCAAATGGTTCTAAAAAGAATGGTCCATTTATTTTATTATTTCAAAATTATATTACTGCTCTGCTAGGAATATATTATTCCCACTTTCAATCGACAAACAGTCCAACCTATAACATAGAACTATGTTTGGATTGTGAGATTTCACATCGACCTATGAAGAGGGAATGATGTATCTTATATGTGCATGCTCCCATCTCTATAGCACGATGCCTTTTGTGAACTCGCTTCGGGTTCCATTGGAACTCCGAAGTTAAGTGAGTTCGGGCGAGAGCATTCATAGGATGGGTGACCCACTGAGAAGTTCTCGTGTGAGTTCCCAGTAACAAAATCGTGAGGGCGTGACCAGGGCCCAAAGCAGACAATATCGTGCTACGGCGGAACCAAGATTGGGATGCGACAGAATGGTATCAGAGCCACTATGTCGTTCGGTGCGGATGTGCCGGCGAAGACACTGGGTTCCCCTTAAGTGGGGTGGATTGTGAGATCCCACATCGACCAACAGAGAGGGGTGATGTGCCTTATATGTGCATGCTCCCCTCTCTATAACAGGAGGCCTTTTGAGAATTCACTGGCTTCGGGTTCCATCGGAACTCCGAAGTTAAGTGAGTTCGGGCGAGAGCATTCCTAGGATGGATGACCTACTGGGAAATTCTCGTGTGAGTTCCCAGAAACAAAACCGTGAGGGCGTGGCCGGGGCCCAAAGCGGACCATTCCCTCACGGTTTTGTTTCTGGGAACTCACGATCAACTTCCCAATGGGTCACCCATCCTAGGATTGCTCTAGCCCAAACTCGCTTAACTTTGAAGTTCTAATGGAATTTGAAGCCAATGAGTTCCCAAAATGCCTCGTGTTAAAGGGAGGAAAGCATGCACATATAAGGCACATCACCTCCTCTCCGTTGGTCGATGTGGGATCTCACAATCCATCCTCCTTAGGGGCCCGAAACGAATAATATCATGCTACGGCGGAGCCAAGACTGGGATGTGACATTAAAAGCACTTTAAAACGAGTCATATGTATTAGATTAATTTTAAATTGCTATCTAACTTTTAATTATGACAATAACAACAATATTAAAAACAAAGCAGCAATTGTCAGCCATTGGCGACCAGTTGTTTAAAAAAAATTAATACACAAACAATTTTACACTTTGGAGGTTAGCCAAAGTTTATGCTTGATTTGTGAAGAAACTGAAAAAAGTCTACAAGCTAGATGCTCCTAGAAATAATATAGAATAGTTATAAAAGAAACAAAAGCTTAAGTGTTAGGCCATCTCCAACCGAAGGCTGGCCAGAGGGCTCGTTTTAGCCCTCTGGTCCTCCAAGAAATTAATATTTTAATGAACAGTGTAAGGCCATATTTTTTACCATCTCCAACTGAGGGCCAAAGGGTCATATGGCTCATTTTAGCCCTGTCACAAAAAACTGTCTGCAACCGAGGGCCTAAGGGTTATAGTATGGAATGTGAAGAATTGAAATAAAATGAGGTAAGATAGTATGAAATTGTGAAAAATATGTGAGAAATGGTGTAGGAAAACATTAGAATTTAAAAAAAAAAAAAAAAAAAAAAAAAAAAAAAAAAAGTGGGTTGGGAACCAAAAAAACAAAATGGGTTAGCCAGTGGGTTGGCTGGCTAGCTGAACATGGCCAGCCGGTTGGCCCTGGCCCACGAGCCCTTTGGCCTAACCCTCGGTTGAAGACGGTTTTAGGGCTATTTTCGGCCCTCTAGACCATTCGATTGGAGATGACCTTAGCCTCTGGTGATCAAGGCAAGGACAAAGTCCTTATAGAGAAGAGCCACGTTCATGTGAACGAGCATATTGTTACCGGGATATTTCATGCTAGTGATACAATATCAAATAAAAAATTACACGTATGATTATATTATTGACATGTAAATCATAATATCATCATAAAAATGTACTTATATAATGTAAATTCTTATTTTTCGAAAGTTGAAATAAATTATAAAAAACTCACGTGAACACAAATATGAATGAAGAGTAGAGATAAAAGAGAAAGTAAGAATTATCAGCGTCATAGCAATTATGACTATATAAATACTTTCCATAAATAGAGGTGATCATTTATGAAATTCTAAGGCCATCTCCAACGAAGGAGAGCTAGATGACTTGTTTTAGCCCTCTGGCCTTTCAAGAAATTAATATTTTAATGAACAGTGCATGACCATAGTTGTTACTCCAACCAAGGGCTAGAGGGCCATAAGGCCAAACATAGCCTTATGATAAAAAAACCATCTCCAACCGAGGGCCAAAAGGTCATAGGGCCAAACATAATTTATTATTTAAATTTAAAAATTACAACTTAAATTAAAAGCTACAAATTAAAGTTTTTTTAAATTAAAAGCTACAAATTAAATTTAAAAACTACAACAACAACTTAAATTTATAGGGAAAAATGAGAATTTTTTAATATATATTTTTTAAATTTTGGCCAAAAAATTTGAAATTCAAATCTAACGGTAACTGTCATCAGCGTGACATCAGCTAGCCAGTCGCTAGTTGGTGTCACGCTGCCGTCATAGCCGTCGGATTTGAATTCTTTTGGGCTATAAATTGGGCTATAATTCATACACCTTTGAATTCAATCTCCTTCAATTTAATATCTTCCAATTCAACCTCTTTCAATTCAAGTTTACAATGAATTCCAACTTTGAATCCTCTTAGGATTCCAACTGGGGGTCCTCATCCAATTCCAAATTGGAAGAAAAATGGGTGCAAATGAGACGAAAAGATGAGGAGTCTGATGAAAAAGATGAAGCATGGCGCATCACACAATATATGGCAGCTATGGATGCTGCCATGGCGTGTCAGCCAACTGAGGAACAACCTCAATAGGGTGGCTCTGTTGTTGGTCGCTCTTACAAACCACGAAACAAAGCGATAACGTATGCCAATCTGATGAACAACTATTTCAACCCCAACTCGATGTACACAGAAGAGGATTTCATACGTTGCTTTCGGATGAGGTGTCATGTCTTCGAGCGTTTACTTCATGTTGTCCAGCAGGTCAATCTATACTTTCGACAGAAGCTGGACAGAACAGGTCACCCTGGTTTCTCACCTCATCAGAAGGTTACTATTGCACTAAGAATGATGGCTTATGACACCTCAACTGATTTGATGGATGAAACATTTGGTAAGTCTGAGTCTACATGCCTTGATACTCTTGTTGAATTTTGTAACACAATTGTTCAACTTTACAAAGAAAAGTACCTTCACGAGCCAAATCGAGAAGATTTAGATCGGCTCATTCGCAAAGTTGAAGACCGTGGGTTTCCGGGCATGATAGGGTCATTAGACTACATGCATTGGAATTGGAAGAACTGTCCCACCGGATGGCAATGAGGCTTTAGCGGAAAGTCGAGAAAGCTAACTGTTGTGTTAAAGGCGGTTGCCTCGTATGACACATGGATCTGGCATGCTTTCTTTGGAGTCCCTGGATCCCAAAATGACATTACAGTTTTTCGGCGTTCACCCCTCTTCAATAACCTGACGGAAGGTAAATCACCTCAACTTAACTACTACATCAACAGGTGTCAGTACAATATGGGGTATTACTTGGCAGATGACATCTACCCAAAGTGGGCAACACTTGTCTAAGCAATTCCAAACCCTGCGAATGACGCCAAAAAGTGGTTTACCTTACAACAAGAGGCATACCGGAAAGATGTTGAGAAAGCTTTCGGTATTCTACAAGCACGGTGGAAGATCATCAATGAATTGGCAAGAAGGTGGAGTTGAGAAAATTTGGACTCCATCATGATGTCTTGCATCATATTACACAACATGATTGTGGAGGATGAGCGAGATGGGTATATTGATGGAGAGTCTAATGACAACCAAGAGGATCTAAATAGGTCGAGAAGGGCTCGTGCAAAAATATATGATGGGCCTAATTTGCCCTTGAATCCAAAAACTGGTAGTATCTCTTTAAATGAGTACATGAGGCGTTATAGGATGACACGTTCCAGTGCCACAAACAAGTACCTACAACAGGATCTTGTTGCACATCTTTGGGCTAAAAGAAGCATGGAGTAGGCGTTTAAGTTTTATGTTGTTAAATGTTTTAAAAAATGTTGTTTAAGTTTCATGTTGTTTAATGTTATTTAATGTTGTTTAATGTTGTTTAATGTTGTTTCATGTTACTTAATTTAATTTAATGTTGTTTAATGGCTTAGGAAGTTATAAAAAAAAAAATTAATTTAAAAAAAATCAAATACAACGGCTTGCTGATGTCACCCTGACGTCAACAAGTAGCCATTACATTCAAACTGTGGCTCACCCTGGGGTTGGCTGGCTGGCTCGGTTGGGCCGGCCGGTTGACCATTTAGCCCTTTTTTGTCTAATGGGCCCACGAGCTCTTTGGTCTGGCCCTCGATTGGAGACGATTTTCGAGCTATTTTCAGCCCTTTGGACTCTTCGGTTGGAGATGACCGAATGCTACACAGTTTGAATTCCATCCAAAATGAGAATGTTTGACCAAACTAAAGGACATTGCCACATTAGAAACAAAATATAATAGTTCTTGTCGGATTACTTCGCCGGTAAAAATATTTGAAGTTATTATAACACATGAAATTGTTCACGTATATTAAATTTTACATACAATGGTGATTGATAATCAGTATCGTGCAGTGGCGGAGCCATTAAGTGACCACAATGGTCCCTGATCTATCCTGTCATTTTTTTCTTGCTTTTATAACAGATCTTTCATTTTTTATGCAAATTACTCGACCTTGCATGTTCTGGTTTAGATTACCGATGTATGTGAGAGGTCATCCCACACATGAAATTCTGACTCTGTCATAAGTCTCGTGGCTAGTCACATTAGTTTGTTGTTGTGTTTAAGTAACGTCATTGAATCATCTAAGGCTCGTCAACACAGAAGACAAAACTTAGTTAACCACCCAAACACGTATAACGACCATTAATCACAAATTTATTGCAACACAAGAATGATTTGACATTGTATTGTGTTCATAAAATGAGAGTTATACTATACACGAATCTTTTGAATGCGCGTAGATGAGTAACCGTAGCATGTTAGCAACAAATTGTTTGACATGCGCACAAATAAGAGTTAGTTGTTAAGTTAGACATGAATGGTTGGGATTCAAAGTCTGTTCATAAAATTGTTCATAACTTCTCAACCTAAATTCTAACTACGTAATGTGTATACCAGGATGACCAATAGCATCAACGGCTCCAAATAGGTTTCAGATTTATCCAACGGATATTGAACCATATTTGGTATATTTTTGTTGATGACAAGAAGAAAATCCCATGTGAATTGAGAGTTGAGCCTTTGATGAAGCTTCCAATGTCTAGTTAAATTCGAACCCTTAACTTATGTGCATACCATGATATGGAATACCGCTATTGTGGTGTATCTGATTCATAGACACGAGATGTTATGCTAGTGGCGTCCATTGTCGTGAAAGTCCTTCTAAATTATGACCAAATTGTAGCTTTGATTTTTAAATTAGACATTCATCAAATTGATACATAAATTTGATAAAATGTGGAGCGTTGGTCCTTCATGCCAACGCTTTCAAATTAATCACATAAAAGGCATTAAGCCCCATTTTAAGAATTAAATCGTATAACATACTTTAAAGAAAATTCTCACAGAATGCTCCACATTTTCTCAAATTCATATACTCATTTATTTATATTATTAGTATCATTATTTCAATTAATTTCTAATTATGTTTGTGAATTGGTTTTCCTGTCGAAAACAATGGTGCCTTTTGGCCCACCATCCTCAAGTGGTGGTAATATTCACTATTTTATTTATCAACTTTGAATCAGCTAAAATTTCAAAATTTATATCTATTTATCACATAAAAATTTTAAAATTATATAATATTAATAAATAAAATAATAAGTATCACCGTTACGAATGAAAATATTCTCCAAAAACAACCCCTCCACCTCACTCTAAAGACTTTTGCATTAAGAGATGTAAAAGGTGTAAAAGGTCAACTCTACCTCACTGTCTCCAATTAACCCTTTTTCCCTGTTCTCAGTCAGCGATCCAACGGCTATTCTTAGCCTTTTGACCTTATCGCTCTCTCTCATCATTTATACATGGTCTCCAAGCGGTTCAATGACCCTGCCAAAAATCTGCCACGTGGAGACAAATCACTGGCCTCTGCCTTTGACTGCAAACAAAACAGAAGCAAAAGAAAGAGAGCCAATGCCCCTGTTTGACTCATCATTTTTTCCCCCTTTTCTTCTGTTTTCTTTGGCCTTTTGTTTTCCATTTTCTTCAGCCGTTGTACTAATTTGCAAGCAAAGATCCCTATAAGTTCAAACAACCCGTCGTTCTTTGGTTTCTTGACGGAGTTATATGCCTTGTCGTCGGTTGTAAATTGGCGTGGAACTAATGATGGGATTGGTTGACAGTTTTGCAGCGAGGATGGAGGAGAGTGCGGTGAAGGGGCGGCCTCCGCCGGAATCCACAGCGTCGAGAAGTTAATTAGCCTGATTTCGGAACACCACCAATCAACGTCGTCGAACCCGGAAGCTGGTACGGAGTATAAAGCCGTGGCGGACATGGCCGTGACCATTTGAAAACCAGTCCGGTTGTGCTGACAAAAGATATTGGGTGCTCTGAGAGAAAGATGGATTCTGCTGCTGCCGCCACCATCAACTTCTCGCCTTTGGCGCCCATTTCTGCCGCGAATTCGTTCATTTCGTTTTTAACTACTGGGGATCCCGCTGAACAATCGATCCCTTCTGGGTTTCAATTTACAAACATGTCACAGTCGTCTTCGGGCAGGCCGCCTCTGTCTTCGTCGTCGTTGAAGAGGAAGTGCAGCTCCGTCGACAATGTTTCTCGTCTCTGGTGCGGATCTACTACCGGGCGCTGCCAGTGCTCTAAGAAAAGGTTGGTCAGTGTTAAATTTTCCATCAACCATCATGATTTTTAACTTGGTTTTGGTTCAGAATTGTATATTTTTATTAACTTGAATTGGTTAATTGGATTGAGCAGGAAATCTAAAGTGAAAAGAGTGATTAGGGTTCCCGCAGTTAGAGTATGAAACCGCCTGATATTCCACCTGATGATTATTCTTGGAGATACGGTCAAAAACCCATCAAGGGTTCCCTCATCCAAGGTGTTATTTCTTCCATTATTCATTATTCATTTTGTTTTTATTGAATTATTGTTTGATTGTACATAAAGTCACTGTTAGATTTCAGAGCACATGACATTGCTGAATTTGACCGCTTAGGTCCTGAATAGACGTCTAAACGCTAAGTCACAGTCTATCGTTCGACTAACGACTATTGCCTCTAAAATCTTTACACAATGAACATTGATTTCTCTCTTGTGAATCAATCGATTCATTAACATAAACGCTCTAGAAACCAAGTCACAGTCCGTCCGACCAACTCCTTTTCAACAAGTTAAAAATCAATCGATTCATTAACTTTTAGAATCTTTTGCATACATGGAACATTGTTTTCTCTCTTGTGAGTCAATCGATTCGGTAACGTAGCCGCATTGTTTTCTGAATGTGTGGTTGCTTTTGTCCCAATGCAGAGGGTATTAAAAGTGTAGCTGCCAGAGAAGTTGCCTTGCACGTAGTTGAAACCGAGTGGATAGCTGGGAGAATTCCTATCTTACTGAACAACCTTTGTGGCTATTAAATAGCCTTACACTTGCGAAGGAAAGGAAATAACCACCCACGATTTTACAGGACCTACAATCGTGGGCATGACTAGTTTGAAAGGGAAAGACAATCTTGTTCCTCAAGTAAAGGAGGAATTATTCAACTTAACAACAAATAAGCCTAAAATCCTGGAACTCTAAAGCCTAACCCTAACGGCTAAGAGACACTAATAGTTTCATCATCCTCCCTTAAACTAAATGCCATTGTTATTCAGTTTACACCTGGATATTCACACAGACCCAGTAAACCCCGCATCTTCAGAAATGCATCAAGCTTTAATGGCTTTGTCAGAATATCTGCATTTTTTTCTTGTGTAGAACAATGAATCAGTTCTAAGACTTCATCCCTGACAAGGTCTCGAAGGAAATGAAATCTTACATCTATGTGCTTGCTACGACCGTGCATCACCGGGTTCTTTGAGAGTTTAATTGTTGAAATATTATCACAGAACACTACCGTTGGATTGCTTTGCATTTGATTCAGGCACTTCAAAATCCTTCTTAACCACACGACTTGACATGCACTTGAAGCTGCGGCTATGAACTCAACTTCAGTGGTGGAGAGCGTAACTACTGGTTGTTTCTTTGAAGACCAAGAAACAGCTCCTGAGCTCATTAAAAACACGTATCCTGAGGTGCTCTTCCTGTCATCCTGGTCACCAGCGTAATCGCTGTCAGTGTATCCCACGAGTTCTTCACTTCCTCCCTTTTTGTAGAACATCCCATAACCAACAGTGCCTTTTATGTGCCTCAAAGCTCTTTTTGCTGCTAGTAAATGAACCTCAGTAGGACGCTCCATGTACCTACTAATCAGACTAACAATGAACATCAAATCAGGACGTGTGGCAGTTAAATCAGAACATCAAATCAGGACGTGTGACACGTGCTATTCCTTGATATTTTTGCTTCAAGGAATCCCAAATATCTTTTGCTGTATCTTTCTTCAGGATGGTCTCCAAGATCGACCGATCAATGGATTGGAACAAATAGTTCTTAGCCTTGAGATCCTTCAACTTCTGATCCTCATAACTCTTCTTTTGTGTCTCACTAAGATCTGAACCTTCTGCTGCAGCAGTAATCCTTGTCTCTACCAGGTTCCAATACTCCTTGGAACGCAGGAAATTCTCCATCAACATACTCCAATGATCATAGTGACCATCAAGCTTTGGAATAGCAGGTTGCACAAAGCTACTCTCGCCCGCCATTTCTTTGTTTCTTCACTTTAGTACCTGAGTCGCAAGATTTGATCAGGCCCCGTGATGGGACTCTGATACCAGATGTTGAAACCGAGTGGATAGCTGAAAGCTTGTGCAAAGTATGACTACTCAAAAGCTGGGAGAATTCCTATCTTACTGAACAACCTTTGTGGCTATTAAATAGCCTCACACTTGCGAAGGAAAGGAAATAACCACCCACGATTTTACAGGACCTACAATCGTGGGCATGACTAGTTTGAATGGGAAAGACAATCTTGTTCCTCAAGTAAAGGAGGAATTATTCAACTTAACAACAAATAAGCCTAAAATCCTGGAACTCTAAAGCCTAACCCTAACGGCTAGGAGACACTAATAGTTTCATCACACGCAAGCACGGGGAATGCGCTGTAGACGATCCCACCGTGCTGATCGTGACCTACGAAGGCGATCACAATCACTCCCTCGGCATCACCGATACAACGCCCGTGCTCGTCCTCGAATCGTCTTAAAAGTCAACTCATCCAACGGCCTAAAATCTTCTTCTTTTATTTAAAAATTCGAATTAAAAGAAGAACAAAGAAAATCATGATTTTGTGCTGCAAAATAGTCAACGATCATGCTTTTCATCGTCTCCAAGAGGATTCGTGGGTTACCCCAACACAAAATTACGTGAGTAGTGAAAATAAGATTTGATAGGATTTTAATAGACTTTAAAGTCAGGATGTAATCAATTACAGTTTTAAAAAATGATTTTAAAAGATTTAGAAATCATAATGTAGTCAAAGTAGGATTTAAGAGGATTTTAAAGAATACATCCAAATCTAAGGATAGGCAATTAAGATTTTAAAGAATACATCTAAATCTAGAGTTAGTGAGAATGCAAAAGATTTGACAAGATTTGAATGGAAGAGGGATTTTGTCGGATTTGAAGGTGGATGGTATATATACCAAATGCTATAAAAAATCCCTACCATCCCCCGTCTGATTTCTTTTCACGCCCTCAAACAGAAACGAACCTCCCAACCCCTTCATCTTCATCTATATCTTCTTCAGAACACATCGCATCGTCCTCTTTGACTTCATCGTCTTCATTTTCATCTATCATGGATTATTTTTTTTCAAATTCTACTCATAAACAACTATTGGGTTCTGGCAAGTTCTAATCCCTAATTCTAAATAAAATATTGTTCTCCAGGATTCAAGAACTCACAAATAAAATTCCAAATTAATAAAAAAATCCATTCTAATCCCTAATTAACAATTGGGTTCCGGCAAGTTCTAATCCCCTTTGCCAATTCTAATCTTGGTGTGTTGGTGGAAAAAGGGAATTAGGGACACTACAACAGCAGCCACCATATATATGACCATTTTTTCCAAGGTGAAGTGATGCACCCTAAACCCTAATCCCTTATATTGGCAAGTTCTAATCTTTCCACAGAGGACTCCCCAAAGTCTCATGCTCTCCTAGGTGAGTACTTCTGCTGCGTGCGTCGTTTGGTGTGCAGTAGGTCATGAAGGCGGTTTAATCTCAACCATAAGATTTTATAAAAATGATCTAACAGCTCTGTGTCACATCCCGGTCCTGGCCCCCACCACAACCCAAGCTCGACTCCACCGTAGCACGATATTATCCATTTTAGACCCCGACCACGCCCTTACGGTTTTGTTTCTGGGAACTCACACGAGAACTTCCCAGTGGGTCACCCATCCTGGGATTGCTCTCTCGCGAACTCGCTTAACTTCGGAGTTCCAATGAAACCCGAAGCCAGTGAGCTCCCAAAAGGTCTCGTGCTAGGTACAGATGAGAATATACATATAAGGCTTACATGATCCACTCCCCTGAACGATGTGGGATGTAACATCTGTGTGTGATTTCCAATTTTTTTAAGGAAGTTTTAACGAAAAGCCCACGGCAGGGGTGGGTTCAAAAAACCGAAAACCGAAAAAAACCGAACCGAGGCCGAAAAGAACCGAACCAGACTGAACCGAACCGAAAAAAAAATTATATATAAATACTAAAAAATACATGTTGCCATCAGGGTTTGAACCCTTTCCCTACGGGTTGGGGTTGGTTGTTGCAAGCCAACTTGACTATAGGCTTTATGTTGTTATAATTGTACCAGTAATTTATTTATAGGTTTCTTATGTTTAATGCTTTATAAAATTTCTTAACTTTACAAACCCTAGCCATCTCACTCCCATTTCATTTCAGATCTCAAACACCTCTCTGTTCCGTCCGCTGCTTCCTCTTTGCCTTTGCTTCCTCTCTCTCTCTCTCTCTCTCTCTCTCCCTCCCTCCCTCTCCCTCTCCTTCCTCTCTTCCTCCAAATCACTCTCTCTCCAGTCTTCTCCTGTCCTCCTCGTGGATTCCTTCTTCCAAACCATGATTTTCCCTCGCCCTTTTCGAGATCCAACGAAAAGAGGATTTGAAAGAGCTTGTGACGATCATGGCGATATCGCTGCAACAAAGGTTGTGGTTTTATTTATTTGTCAGTTCATAGGTTTTTAATTGTATGGTTACCCATTTGAAATTTATGTAATTCAAGGTGAAAAAGTTTGTATTTTTCTTTGAATATGTTTTGGAATTTTCTAGATCTATTGTGGACTTGACTATGAATTTGAATGTGGGCACTGGGCATACGCTATTGAAGTCCGATTATGGTATTTAGAAGAACCCAATTGCTTCTTTTTTTTCGATTTGCATCGATCAGTTAATTTGTTGAGTTATTTCATGATTTTGTAAATTTTAAAGTTTTTGAATTTTGAATCCTGGCGATGTACATTTCTTTGAAGAATATATGTTTATGTATTTGCTTAACTTTTGAAAATTTGAATTCGTTCTGCTTGATCACAAGTAGTTGAATTACTTGAATATATTCAGGATTTTGAGGCTCTCAATTTTCTGATATATGAGAACTGGGAGGTTGATAAGTAGGTTCCTTCCATTTACATCATTTAAAAATAAAAATAAAAAACCGAAAAAAACCAAAACCGAACCGGAAAAAACCGAAACCGAAAAAAACCAAACCGAAAAAAAATGAACTGAACCGAACCAAACCGAAATTTCGGTTCGGTTTCGGTTTTGGCAAAAAATCGAACCGTTTTGAACCGAACCCAGCCCTAGCCCACGGTACTGTTCACTTTAACGAAAAACCACATTTTTACACTAAAAAGTCAATCCTGGTACTATTCACTTTGCCCTTTATTTTGTCCTTATCATTAAAACTCAAAGTTTTCCAGCTATTTTCATTAGTTTTTTTTTTTTTTTAAATACTACAAAATCCATTAAAGAAGTCCATATAAATCTATAATATAATCCATATAAATATATCAAAATCCATATACAATTCTATAGTCTATCAAACTCCTTTGAAATCTACCACCTATAAAAGTACATTAAAATCTTATAAAATCCAAATTGACTACCCCTCTAAATGTTCAAACACGTATATTAGTGTCTTTTCATTACAACCGGGGTGGATTTGGTTTGATTATACAGGATCCAAACAACTTTTCATTACAAACTTCAAAAAAAAAAAAAAAAATTGTGGCAAACCAAAACTAATAAGCATAATTTATAATAACATTAACACGAGGCCGAGTATTTAGGGGCTTTATAAGGCCAATATTTTATTTTCCTGTCAAACACGCCTGCTCCATAAGTAGAAATGACTAACTCAAGAAGGAGGGAAAATTGCATCCATATTAAAGATGCAACTAGAACACTTGCAAGCAAAGTAACTAGAAGGGCAGTAGATGAGTTTCCATGAAGCAAATGGAAAGGGCTAAAGAAAAAGTATAATCATTGCCGCGAAAGATAAAAAAAGGGTGACAAGGCCTAATATCATTTTTGTTGGCAATGATTTGAGGAAATCATCTTCAGTATAACGTGATGTGAGGATTCCCAAAAATATCATTACTGAAGTTGTGGAAGAAAAGAGCGATATAACATCTGAAAATATAAAAGTTATGAATGCCCTCTTACATAAGAAGACCTGTATCTTGTTTATTTCTACCAGGAACCGTAAACGCTGCAGCAAACATGATAGTAACGATGAGCGCCCCTACGACTCTACAAGATGTTGCTGTATCTTTCATTGCCTTTTCACCCTCTTTCACCAAGTCCTTAAGACCCTTGGTAAATAATTCACGTGGTGTCATCTCACCCGTTTTATTTATTGCGTCCTGATCTGCAGGCTGTGCAAAACGTTCCACCTCCTGCATGTCATTCAACAAAAACTTAGAAGCGATGTGACCATATACATCTGAAGAGTAATTCTGATATTCTGATCTCTTGGTACAAATCCTTATTGCTAAGTCTCAAGGTATTTTCAGTTCAAGTTACGAAGGAATGGACCACAAATATATAAAATAACTTCTGACTTCCTTATAAATTTCAATTATATACAAGAGAAAAGATGGTGAATAAGATTGAATCCTATGTTGACATTCAAAACAAATCAAACAATATACCCTTAATTTTGTATATAGAATTAGAAAATAATTGAAAATAAAAAAATAAAAATAAATTAATTATAAATTATTAAGACAATAAATAGGAAAAGAAAAGGAAAATGATTTTTACACACCCTTTTAAGTTTTTCGTACACCCCTATTTATTTATGAACATTAAATTAAATAAAACAAACAAAATTAACGATCAAAATTAAATAAAAGTGTCTAAGAGATTATAATAAAAGGCTAAAAAGAATGTGTGAAATGAATTTCATTTGATAAAAAAAAATGAATTTCCATAGAAATCAATTTATAATGTAGCGTACCCAAAAGTTTATAGAAAGTCTTGACAACTAGTCCACGAAATAAACCTGTACCTGCGTTGAAATTCCAAATTGTCAGTAAAGTCTTCAATTACCAATTAGTTATATACCCTTTTTATCCCATAAAAATAAATAAAAATAAAAGGTTATATCCCGTTTAAACCATATAATATGGTATAAAAATACGATCTCTCTATCATTACTTAATATGGTACAAAAATGCGGTGAGTTTTTTCGAAAACAAAATCAATAATGCGTACATAACCTTCTTGTGCCTGCACATTTTTATAGTCGTTGGAGGTGAGTTTCTTTGAAACCAAAATCAATAACCCTAACCCGCATATAAAAGACCTAGCAAGTGGTGGATTGTCATGATGGTTAGACCTTTTTCTTCAATCCACTTAGTTCCAGGTTTAAACTCTCTTTTTCTCCTTAGTTTAAATGAGTGTAGAATATCGATTTTAATAAAAAGACAAAAAGGTTCCAAAGTCCACAAATATTTCAAATAATTCCAAAACAAACACAATAATCAAACTTCAGTACCACTAGATTTGATAGCTTTGACCAATGTTCTAAGAGCTGCTAGTCAGACTGCGGGGCCTAAACGGTTTTATTCAAATTTGATTAAATTATTACATGACTTATAAATAAGTGTACTTACAATACATAGTTGTACTGAAAAAGAAAAATTGTAACATAGAATGATATATTAATTAATGGGTTGCAATGGATAAAAATATAAGACGAAGACTTGATATGTATGTTGATAGAACATAAGCCCCACCATCATTTGAAACCAAGTTAGAAAAGAGGTAAATATGAAGAAGCTGACCTCCCACATATCCATTGTCGAGGTAGATACCATAGTAGTAGGACTGTTGGAGAGGGAAAAAAAAAGAGGAAGCATCCAAATGCATCTATAAATCAGTTAAATAAAAATGATATGTACAGAACAAATAGGGAGATTGACCTTGCCAATTTCACTTCAAGAATAAAGGCTTCTCCTAAAATATGGTCACTTCTGTCATGTAACATGCGTACCTGAGCAAATGAGATGCCTTTGTCTTTTATACAAACATCATCATCAGTGGTAGGAATAGGTTCCTCAATGGTAGGCATTGGTTTTATTTGTATGCCTATCAAGATAAGAACACAAGCCCACTTATATATTAATACGCGATATAAACTAGCTCCTTGAACCAAGAATTTTATTTTGCTGCGTGTAATAAGAATAAAAGAAAATAGAAAGCTTAATTAGGACAAAATTTAAAATGAAGAGAAAATGAAAAGCATTACTAACCGTCATAAATCCATTTATCCTAGAAATTGAGCTAGCTTCCACTTAAGAATGCAGAATACATACCAGCTAGTTCATTTAAAGGTGCTCTCCCGTTAAAATCTTTGGCAATGACTAACTCTGAGCAACCCTAAATTAAATCCCACGCAATAGCTACATATTGTGGAGTGTTTAGAAATAACCTCTATAGATCTAGTTATATTATTAGCTTAGTCTCAACATTATCGTTCATGCGGAGGGACGGAATAAAGGTATTGAGCCATTTTTTCTTCTTCTTCATGACTAAGACCATGAGCCTGAATAACTGGGGTGATTTTGCAGTCCAAAAGTGGGATGGTTTTCTCGGGAGGAAGCAAAATACTGAGTAACTTCTTGTTCTTTTCAACCATGCATTTTGCTAGTTCGATGCTTTCTGGAATATAGTTTATAACAAGATGAAGAACGGTAAGACCCACATAGTCTTGTATTTCCGAGTCTTTTGGTCTCATTAAGTGCACCAATTCTTTTGCAATGTCCACCTTCTTAAAAAAGACTGCCCAGTGAAGAATTGTCCCACCTCCCCTACTTCTTGCAGTTACTGCCTTGCAGAGCCAGCCTTGAAATTTTAGGAGCCTTATGCGAAAGTGAATTGGAGGTCCTAAAAAGTACAAAGAATTTTATTTTTTTTATTTTTTTGATAAAAAAAATAATTTTAGTTTTCAATTGAGCCTTAATAAGAATAAACTGAAAAAATGATAGAGGCAAGTTTTGAACCCATCCCCTAGGGGTAGGCCTGGCAAACGGGTCGTGTATGTCGTGTTCGTGTCATTTTCGTGTAACACCTGTTATCTTAACGGGTCGTGTCGTGTTACACCCGTTATCTTAACGGGTCCTTAACAGGTCGGGTCACTTTACCCGTTGGGTAAAGTGACCCGACCTGTTATGACCCGTTAAGAAAAAAAAATATTTTTTTTTAAATTTGCACATACCACACATTGCCACATAAATATTACTTCAAAACATTAAAACATTTGTCGTTTAAGTACATACACCACTAATCTACAAAATCTTCAATTTACATCGATCATCATGAAATTGTATTGAAACTTTGGCTTGATCTATTGCCTTGAAGAGTTATGTTGAAGATGTTTTCAGTAAGGTTTTCCACGTCAGAACTCTCTTCAGCATAAACTAAGTATAGAAAAACCAAATATTAAAAATCATTCAAATTATGAGAAGTTTACCGAAATAATTATGAAAAGAAATAAAATAATAATACTATACCATATAAAAATATATTAAAATAACCGTTAAATCGTGATTTTTTGTATATAACCGTCGAAAAGTTTTGTCCCGTTACTTGATCTCTGAATGTTTGTTTTTTGTGATTTTTTGTTGATGTGATCTCCAAGCATATACAAACAAGTTTGACGGTTTGGATCGTTGAAATTAGTTTTGGAGAATTCGTATCCCAACAAAACGATAGATTGACTAACACGTAGAGTTTATTTATACTTTCATTAAGTATAACATAAGATTTTGTGGTATCCATTTGTGTAAATATTTTAAATTGAAGATCGAATTCATTCATTGTATTCATATAGGGTCAAGGAGTGTACCTGTAAAAAATCATCAAAATCGGAGTTAAAATAACCGTTAAATCGTGATTTTTCGTTTATAACCGTCGAAAAGTTTTGTCCCGTTACTTGATCTTTGAATGTTTGTTTTTTGTGATTTTCTGCTGATGTGATCTCCAAGCATATACAAACAAGTTTGACAGTTTAGATCGTTGAAATTAGTTTTGGAGAATTCGTATCCCATCAAAACGATAGATTGACTAACACTTAGAGTTTATTTATACTTTCACTAAGTATAACATAAGATTTTGTGGTATCCACTTGTGTAAATATTTTAAATTGAAGATCGAATTCATTCATTGTATTCATATAGGGTCAAGGAGTGTAGCTGTAAAAAATCATCAAATTGAAGTTAAAATAACCGTTAAATCGTGATTTTTTTGTTTATAACCGTCGAAAAGCTTTGTCCCGTTACTTGATCTCTGAATGTTTGTTTTTGTGATTTTTTGCTGATGTGATCTCCAAGCATATACAAACAAGTTTGACGGTTTGGATCGTTGAAATTAGTTTTGGAGAATTCGTATCCCAACAAAACGATAGATTGACTAACACTTAGAGTTTATTTATACTTTCATTAAGTATAACATAAGATTTTGTGGTATCCACTTGTGTAAATATTTTAAATTGAAGATCGAATTCATTCATTGTATTCATATAGGGTCAAGGAGTGTAGCTGTAAAAAATCATCAAAATCGGAGTTAAAATAACCGTTAGATCGTGATTTTTCGTTTATAACCGTAAAAAAGTTTTGTCCCGTTACTTGATCTCTGAATGTTTGTTTTTTGTGATTTTTTGCTGATGTGATCTCAAAGCATATACAAACAAGTTTGACGGTTGGGATCGTTGAAATTAGTTTAAAAGAATTTGTATCCCATAAAAACAATAGATTAACTAACACTTAGAGTTTATTTATAATTTCATCAAGTATAACATAAGATTTTGTAGTATCCACTTGTGTAAATATTTTAAATTGAAGATCGAATTCATTCATTGTATTCATATAGGGTCAAGGAGTGAAGCTATAAAAAATCATCAAAATCGAAGTTAAAATAACCGTTAAATCGTGATTTTTTGTTTATAACCGTCAAAAAGCTTTGTCACGTTACTTGATCTCTGAATGCTTGTTTTTTGCGATTTTTTGCTGATGTGATCTCAAAACATATACAAACAAGTTTGACGGTTGGGATCGTTCAAATTAGTTTTGGAGAATTCGTATCCCATCAAGTTCCAATGGTGTGTATACACACACACACACACACACACACACACACATATATTTATTTATTTATTAAGTAGATTTAAATCTATTTATTTTGTACGTATAATTGACTGGTACACGGAGTAGTACATCACGTGTCATTATAAAAATAGTGAGATATGTCATATGTGTGATAAAAAGTTAATAACTTAAAAAAAAAAAAATTCTCACCACTTCTATTAATTTTCATTTTTCTCTCTTTTTTTTGTTTCCTTTTCAACTTTTCTTATAATTTTCATTTTTCCCTCCAGCATCTTTCCTTAATTCCCTCATTTTTTTGTTTCATTTTTAACTTTTCTTATCATTTTTATTTTCCCTCCATTTTTCTTCAAAAAGGACGGCAGGAATAGAATGGAATCAAATCAATGGATGCATCATGCAACATGCATATTAATTAATAATTATTATAGTTTTTATAAAATTTAATTCAAAATTTAATATATATATATATATATAATTATATAATTATTATAGATAGTTAATATTTTGGGGGTATAATTATTAGAGTATATATAATTATTATAATTATTATAGACTTTATAGTTAATTTAATATATATATATATATTTATTTATTTATTATAGTTTTTAGGGGTATAAAATTGTTAAATTAATGTATATAATTATTACAGTATTTTTTTAGGGTTAGAAAATTATAAAAATAATATTCTGCTTATCGTGTATCGTGTTATCCACGTGTATACCTGAATCAACCCGTTATCTTAACAGGTACTTATCGGGTTATCCGATAACGACCCGATTCGTTATCGTGTCGACCTGAACACCTGTTAATTTCATGTCGTGTCATGTCAGGTTATCGGATCGTGTCAGGAATTGTCAGGCCTACGTAGGGGGATGTAAAGGAGCAATAATACCACTTGCACTAAGACTTAAGTTTACAATATTCTACACATACTACTATTATGTATATGTATATGCATACAAATTTGAAAAATGAGGGACTCTTCCGATTTGAAGGCCTTGTGCAATGGCACCACTTGCACCCCCTCAAGGCCGGCCCTGTTGCCTTGGGATGTCGTTCAAGAAGCTCCATTGCAGCATCCTAATCACCCCTCATCACGAAATCCATAAAAGTTCGATTAACGTGGTTGTCTTCGTCTCCTGCCAAGCTAGCTAACGTTATATATGTATCCCAATAATGTACGTAATATATAGTTGTTACCCTCATCACCAATACAAAAACATATAGACTATATACTTCTTACGCATTTTTTTTTTTATTCTTCTTCATTTTATTGTATATATAGACTACTTTTGTTGTGTTTTATCTTTGAATGCCGTGCCTTTTTCTTTGTAAATTGCAACTTTTAATAGGAATTCAAAGTCAATGGCATTATGCATTTTAGTTTTCTCCTTGAAAAAAACAAAATAAATGACTATTTTAGAGTGCAAATAAGTAGAATTTGAAATGAGTAATTAATAAATATTGAACAGAAATTTTTTATGTGAATCGAGACATAATACTTTCATTGAGCGATTCTTCTATGGCATCATTGTCACATCCCGGCTCGGGCCGCCCTACATCACTAACTCGACTCCACCGTAGCACGATATTGTCTATTTTGGGCCCCGACCATGCCCTCACGGTTTTGTTTCTGGGAACTCACACGAGAACTTCCCAGTGGGTCACCTATCTTGGGATTGCTTTCACGCGAACTCGCTTAACTTCGGAGTTCCTATAGAACCCAAAGTCCGTGAGCTCCCAAAAGGCCTCGTGCTAGGTAGAGATGGGAATATACATATAAGACTTACAAGATCGTCACCCCTGGGCTATGTGGGATCTTACAATCCACCCCCCTTAGGGGCCGAAAGTCCTCGTCGGCACACTTCTGACTAGGGATTGGCTCTGATACCAAATTGTCAAATCCTGGCCTAGGCTCGACTTCACTGTAGCACGATATTGTCCGCTTTGGGCCCTGACCACGCCCTCACGGTTTTGTTTCTAGGAACTCACACGAGAACTTTCCAGTGGGTCACCCATCCTAAGATTGCTCTTGCGCGAACTCACTTAATTTTGGAGTTCCTACGAAACCCAAAGCCAATGAGCTCCTAAAAGGCCTCGTGCTAGGTAGAGATGGGAATATACATATAAGACTTACAGGATCCTCACCTTTGGGCGATGTGAAATCTTATAATCATTCTCTGGCTCTGCCTCAACAATGTTTGGGTTGTTATTCGTGTGATCGTCGGATATGTTCCTTGAAAAATGGAATCAATTATGTTTATATCCCATCATTCTCTATTGGGAAATATATTTCTCCCTTTTCCTATCTTATTTTTGATGTAGTTTAAATTGAACTATTCTATTAAGGATAGATTTAATTCAACTAAAAAGAGTCAGGCCGAAACCAAAACTGACACTACTCACACAATTGACGTCTCTCTTTTTTATTGACAAAAAAAAAAAAAGACGTCTCTCTTTTTTAATGAATATGAACAAAAAAATTGTCAAATATTAGTGGCTTTTCCTATTGGAAGGCCGAATAAATTGGCTCACTACACTTTTGTATACAGTACGACAAAAAGGCAAAGAGGTATGTTTGGCACCAAAAAGTTGAGGAGTTCCTCATAAAAAAAATTAAAAAAAAAAGACTTTGTGATTGATTCACAGTTCATGTTTATAATAAAAATTGTTTAAATTATAAATCACTCAATAAAAATCATCTTTATAGAAAATCAATTAATTCTAAGATTGTTTAGTTAATCAATTATAGCAAATATATATAGATGGTTTGTAACGTTTGTATTGAATCTAACCATATGCTTTTGGACAATTTAATGACTAAATGATCTCATATTTTATTAAATTTTACAAAAAGAATCTTTACCAAGTGATTTATAACATTAACAATTTTGATCACAAACATAAAATTTTGTAAATCGGTCACAAAGTATTTTGATAATGAACTTCTCCTCGTCCTGCGAGGATCCAAGTTAATTCCAAAGACAAATGCCTAATTATATGGAAAAGGGCGAAGGTGCACATACCGGTTCCTGTGGCTTGGGATGCTTCAACTGGCTTCAACTTTTCTGCCAAATATCCCAGGCAATTTTGGCTCTGCGAGTGCCCCTAATAAAAGAAAAAGTATCGGCCCCACAACTTCCCAAAGACCTTTTGCCAACAGGTAGGTTTCAAGTCGCAAACTCCACTCTTCCTAGTTATTTTGGTTTAGAAGTTCATGAACAATTGGACTTGGGACCCGGACAACTGTGTCTGTCATCTTCAATCTGTAAATTTATGAAATCTGAATTTATATCGATCGAGCATATGTTAGAACAAAGTAGTATGAAAAAACTAATACTCCCAGTTCTGATTAACAGATTATAAAACGAGCAAGTTGGGAGATGATATAAGATTGCAAGATGTGTGTCCACTTTGCCTCATTGACAAAACAATTTACGACTCTCCAATTATGATAAATCATTTTTCTAATTAATCCAATCATATAAATTATAGGAAGAAAAATTTAAACTTGAGTGTAAAAAAATAAAAAAATAAAAAAAATACACTGAGGACGCATTTGTTTGGCCTCATTAAATTTTACTGGACTGAATTACTTGTCCGTGTTTGGTGCGAACCATACAGATTTTAATGGGACAAGTCGGACTACTGTCGACTAACTCCTTCACTAGGTGGTCTTAGCGAGACCTTTCAGAGGAGAGGATTGCTAATCCCATCTCCAACACCTGCTTCGCTTCACCTTGGACTTCGCACCGTCCTCATAGCCAATCGTCTCCGTCGAAACCCAAATCCCCGCCCATGGTCTCCGTTGAAACCCAAATTTCCCAAAGACGGGATCTTTGTAAAATGGATTTGCACAGATGGCCTGTAGGTGTTGGAGTCTGGATTTTTTGAAATGGAGGATTCTAGATTTTTGGATTGGATTCTTGAGTTTTAATTTTTTGAGTTATGGATACTGGACCAAGAGAGGGAGTTGGACGGGAGAAAGGGGAGAGGGAAGAAAGAGAGAGGGAGTTGGACTGGAAAAGGAAAACAGAGGGAAGAGAAAGAAGAGGGAGTTGGACAGGAAAAAGAAGAGGGAAGAGAGAGGACTCCCTGCTCGCCTTAATTAACGCTTCTTTCTCCGCTGCTTTTGCTTTGTTGCTTTCCATTTCCCCTGTTTTGCTGTTTCTCACTTTGCTGCTTTTTACTTTCCCCTGCTTTGCTGTGTCTGTTAGCTAGCACCTTTTGCTTTTGTTTGTTTCCTCCGCCTTTGTGGCTTTAATGAATCACCTATTGTATTTCTTAGTCTGATATTATCCTAAACGTTTCATTAAGTCAGTTAAATTTAATCTAGTTTAAACCAGTTCAACTTAATCCTTAAAGTTAGTTCAGTTTGAGATTGTTCAGTACTTCCGAAAATACGAAAACGCAACTCACCCACCAGTAAAAGAATGACCAATGGTATCTGATTTACCAAGTTGATTATCAAATGCAATGCGCTTCCCTGGTACTTCCGAACAGTCAAAGAGCACTCCGCATCCGCCAGATACTCCAAGATTATTCATTAAAAGATCCTTGGCCCCACCTCCATCAAATTGTGCAGACGTCTGATCTCTGATGATAGAGGGGATCAACTGCAAATGCAAATGAAAATACAATCAAAATTGTATTAAACTTGGCCTCGCATCTCAACAATATAAAACTAGTAATAAGGACAGCACAGGATGAGTGATCACCGTCAAACTTTTTTTACATTTAGAGCCTCAAAAGATGATTCCAGCTTTGATAAGGGAAATATCTACATGTATGGTTTATGTCACCATTTAGTATACGGGAGTTCAATAAATCACTGTAGTGAGTCAGAGAACAGTCAACCTTCTTCTGCGCTATTGATTGTATGTTTTTGTAGACATCGAAATTTCGGTAAAATAAATGTTGACCAATGCATTAAAATTACAAACTCCACTCATTTCACCTATATCATTCACTTCACTTACAACCTCCACTCATTTCACCTACATCATGCACTTACTTCACCTACAACATCCACTTACTTCACTTACAACCTCCACTCATTTCACCTACAACATCCACTTACTTCACCTACAACCTTCACTCACTTCACCAGGAAAATTTGTGGTGGTGATTTATTCTAAAAGCCTATAAATAGGCTTCTCTATCAAGGTATCAAGGATCCAAAATCAACCAATTCACATCACACCAAAACCTTGAAGCTTTGAAACTCTAGAGCTCTCAAGCAAATCCCGAAGAATCAAGAAAATCATCTTCGTTCTTCGTCAAATTCTCCTTCAAGATCAAGCCCCAAAGGCCCTTTAGATCAACATCACCAACAAATCCGCACACCCGTTCTTCAAGATCAAGCCCAAAAGCCCTTGAAGATCCGTTCATCCTAAGATCAAGCCCCGATGGCCCTTTGGATCAACAATATCAACAAATCCATACACCCGTTCTTCAAGATCAAGCCTAAAAGCCCTTGAAGATTTGTTCATTAACCGTTCATCCTAAGATCAAGCCCTGATGGCCCTTTGGATCAACAACATCAATAAATCCGCATAACTGTTCATCCCTAGTGTGACATCCCACATCGCCCAAGGAAGTGATCCTTATATGTATATTCTCATCCCTACCTAGCACGAGGCCTTTTGGGAGCTCACTGGCTTCGGGTTCCATGGGAACTCCAAAGTTAAGCGAGTAGCGCACGAGAGCACTCCCAGGATGGGTGACCCATCGGGAAGTTCTCGTGTGAGTTCCCAGAAACAAAACCGTGAGGGCGTGGTCGGAGCCCAAAGCGGACAATATCGTGCTACGATGGCGGAACGGGCTCGGGAAATGGTCCGCCCCGGGTCGGGATGTGACAAATTGGTATCATAGCCTAACCTTGGCCGCGTGTGTGCCGACGAGGACGTCGGGCCCCTAAGGGGGGTGGATTGTGACATCCCACATCGTCCAGGGGAGTGATCCTTATATGTATATTCCCAGCCCTACCTAGCACGAGGCCTTTTGGGAGCTCACTAGCTTCAGGTTCCATGGGAACTCCGAAGTTAAGTGAGTAGCGCACGAGAGCACTCCCAGGATGGGTGACCCATCGGGAAGTTCTCGTGTGAGTTCCCAGAAACAAAACCGTGAGGGCGTGGTCGGGGCCCAAAGCGGACAATATCGTGCTACGGTGGCGAAACGAGCCAGGGAAGTGGTCCGCCCCGGACCGGGATGTGACACCTAGACCAAGCCTCGACGGCTCTTTGGATTAACAACCCATCCACATATCTACATTTTACGAAGATAGAATCAGAGGCTAAATTTGTAAAAGAGATTGTAACCCCAAAATCAATACAAAATATTATTTTGTACACGTGTTCTTGTTTCAGGAAAATTCATGTTTACAAATTTGGCAAGCCCAGTGGGACAATCTCTACCTCTCATCTCTATCCTCAAATCTGCAAAAAGCACAAATGGCATCAAGAAAAGATCAAGTTGTTCCCGCAATCAAAGCGAAGAACAAAAACATCCTCGCTGCAAGTGGTGATATTTCGGGCATCACAACCCGAAGCAAGGCAAGAGTTCTTTCTGCCACCTCTGCATCAACTTTGCCAAAGGAACAAGAACACCCAAGACACGAGCCTGTGATCACCCTGGCCTCGCTAAGGGCACCAAGGGAGGAAAGCCAAAGGAAGTACTCCAAGTCCATGTCTTCTGATGTCGACTCAAGCGGTAGCTCAACCATGCAAGTCATGATCACCAGAGCAACTTCAATCGATGAGCAGTTGGCTCGAATGAATGAAGAGATCGCAAGGCTAACATAGATGGTGGAAGACAAAGACTTTCAAATCGCTGCACTCGTCAACCGACTGGAGACGCAGGATGACGAGAAACCCGACCTAAAGGTTAATCCACTAAAGAGATGAGCCAATGAAGAAGAGGAGCCTCCAATGAAGAAAGTCAAAGAAGAGCAGGAGCCAGACCAAGTAGGGGTGGTTCGGTATGGGATACTATACCGAAACTAGTATCCCGAATCCCAAACCAAATTTTTTTGGGACGGGAATTTGAAGACCAATCCCAAACCAAATTTTCGGGAATCCCAAATTTCGGGAATCCCGAAATATTTTCGGGATTTTGGGACAAATCGGGAATCCCAAATTGAAATATGAAATTATGAATTGTTCTTCAAATATATAATTCAAGAACACATTCATGAACTAGGAATTTCATTTCATTCACACTACCATTTAATTGAACACTGGCATGCCTGACTGTTTTTATCATAGTCAAAATTCAAATTAATTAAACCCTTTTTGCAATCTGTTGAGAGACAAAAGAATCAAGTCTTTTGAAATCATCAACCATGGCAGCAGCAATAATAAAATCCACATGAATATCAAACAGAACATGAAAAATATGCAAGGTGTAGGGCATTCTAGGTTGCAGAGCATGAATTAGAAACTACTAGCATCAATTATAAAAGAATAATATATATATATATATATATATAAATATATAATAATTAACATTATATATTTTCGGTTTGGTATGGGATTCCCGAAATATTGAGAAGCCAATCCCGAATCCCATACCGAAATTTTGGGATCGGTTCGGGATAGCATCCCAAAAATTTCGGGAATTTCGGTTTGGGAAATTTTTGGTTTGGGATCGGGACTTTTTCGGTTCGGTTCGGGATTTTTGGGAATTTTTTCCACCCCTAAGACCAAGTGGCAACACTCATGGGATCTCTTTCTATCCATCAGCTGCAGGAGATGATCATCGACACCATCAAGGCACAGTATGAAGGGACCTCACATACCTCCATGTTGTACTCGAAGCCCTACTCCAAGAAGATTGACGCCTTGAAGATGTCGAGGGGTTATTAGCTGCCAAAATTCATGCAGTTCGATGGGAAGGGAAACCCAAAGAAATTGTCGCCCATTTCATTGACACTTGCAACAATGCTGGGACGGAAAGAGACTACCTCATCAAACAGTTCATGCGCTCGCTGAAAGGTAACGCCTTTGACTGGTACACCGAGCTCGAGCCCGAGTTTATGAACAGTTGGGATTAGCTAGAAAGGGAATTTCTCAACCGCTTCTACAGTACTAGCCGCACTGTAAGCATGCTGGAGCTAACTAGTACGAAACAATGAAAGGATGAATCTGTCGTCGACTACATTAATAGATGGCGTTCATTAAGTCTGGATTGCAAAGATCGTCTTTCTGAAACCTCCGCCATTGAGATGTGCATTCAAGGCATGCACTGGGGGTTACATTACATCCTCCAAGGCATAAAACTAAGAATACAAATGAAACACTTGGGTTTATCTCGAGAGACATTGTTGCAATATGGAGCAGTATGACCATCTTGATTGCATAACTGACATGAAAGGTAAGGGCCAATATATCCACCATATGCAGGCATAGGAAACTAGCCAAGAAGACCAGGACTGGGAACCGGCAAAACATGAGTTTGAGTAGGAATATTTGGTCTAGAGTAGACATACTTATTACCCTGATAAAGCTTACCCTTTCCTTTGTTTTTGTTATTGTTATAAGGCTTGAAAGCATAGCTGGATTGACCAAAATTGTTCCCTTGGTAATTCCCAGAATTACCCTTGATAGCTGCCAGAATTATTCCCTTGATAAGTGTTACCGTGATAGTTGGTGCCCTGAGATGAACTTGCCTGAAAAGATAAACCTTTATCACTGGCATCAACCAACGTAGCAGACAGGAATGGCGTAGTAGAATTAGTTTCAAGAATAGCCTTTTCAACAAGCAATTGTGCATGAAACTCTTTGAGGGAAATAACACTTTCTCGTCCTCGAATTACACATCTAAAAGTATTATATTCAGATGGTAAGCCATTGAGTGCTAAGATAACAATATCTTCATCCTGAAATTTTACTCCTGCAGCAGATAAGTAGTCCCTTGATTCTTTAATTTTCTGAAGATACTGTGATACAGTGCTGGTACCTTTCTTGATATTCTGTAAATCAGACTTCAACTAAAACACACTAGTCTTGGATACAGTCGAGAAATGTTCCTTCAATATTGTCCACAAATCTTTAGAACAAAAACTACCAATTGCACACGAAGCATCAATAAGAGACAAGGTAGCAGTAATCAGTTGCATAATAGCCCTGTCATGTATTTTCCACACTTTATATTCATCAATTTCAAGATCACGCGGAGAATTATTAGATTCGACATCAGAATTCGCAGAAACTGACGGTGAAAAACGAGCAGGACATGGGTTTGAGCCATTAACAAAACACATGATTCCATATCCTTCCAACAGTAATTCCATTTGAAAATGCCAATTCAAGTAATTTGCTTCATCCAATTTCACATTCACAGATGAAAAAACATAAGAAATTAAAGCAGTAATCAGAGACTGTAAAATCTGAAGTGGCGATGCAGTTACCATTTTTGCAGAAGAAAGAGAATTCTTGACTGGAGCAATCAAACAAACACCTGGTGTGCAGCGAAGAAACTGATGAACAAGACGAAAGGTGGTCAGTCGTAGAACCACAGAAACCCTAATTCTTGAAGATCGCATAAGAAATCAGAAAGTCTCCAGAGAAATAACAACTCAAAGGAGAGAATAGGATCGAACAACTTCAGAGAGCAAACGTAGTTAATGAGCGGAAGCTTGTTGCGGATCGGTAGTTGCGCGAGCAAAGACAACGATGGATACCATGTTAACCATGTTAAACAGATAAGATCTCACAAAGAAGACAACTTGTAGAAGAAGATACAGAGAGAAGAGAGGGAAAAATTGTATTGAATCTTTGTATATTACTTAAATGAGAAAGTTATTACATGTAGAAGTATTTATAGTTCCTCTCACAATCTTAACAAACTATGCAACAGAACATGTAATCTTATTACAAGTGTCAACATCTCAACCATTCATTCTATTCATTTCATATATTCTAACACAGGTTAGAAAATTGTTCTGACGTATAATACTACTTTTAAAATCAACATACTTCTTTTTGGCTCACAAGTGAATACACTTCAGTAAAAAACAAAAGGGCAAAGTTATAGCCGATAGCAAACCCAACCTTGTTCGTCTTCTTGGCTTGCTCTATTCATCCCACCAAGGACCTTAGGCCATCTCCAATCGAGCCTGTCAAAGAGTCATAAACGTCTATTTTGACATAAAACTCATCTCCAATGAAAGGCTGGGCTGTTTTCCACAAAAATAAAAATAAAAAAATAATGAAGGGCTGGGCCAAAAAAATTTTGAGACCCACTAGGCCATAAATCAGCCAAATGGCCAAAGAGCTAACCAAAGAAAGCCAACCAGCCAAAAAAGAGAAGAAGCCCAACTGTGGTCTAACGGTAACATGACATCAATACAACTACGATTATTGGTGGTTTGGGCCTTTTGTACTGGAAGGTCTGTTGAGCAAACAGAACTTAGAGTTTAAATATTTATTTATTTATTTCTTAGACATTTTTTTTGACGAAATTTAAAAAAAAAAAAAAAATTATAATTGGGCCTTTGGCACTAGAATGTCTGTCGAGCAAATAGGACTTGATCAAGGCAATGCAACTTTGATTACTGGTGGTTTGGGTAGCTCAGGTTTTAAGAAGTATTTTAATTAAAATGTGATCTTTAAATTAATGTCTAAGTTGGTTAACATCCAAGTATAATTAAAATATTTAATTACATGAAACTTAAATAATATTTAATAAATATGATAATTTAATTTAATTAACTAATAAAATTAAATAACAAATTTAAAATAATAAATTATTGAGGGAGCTAAATATGGTTTGACACTATTCTTTAAAAATTAATTTCTTGTGTAACTATAATCTAAATGAAGGCTAGATATAACCTTTTTCGATTGAAAATGACCTTATATGTCTTCGAGTGTACTGAAGCCACCCTTATTTATTAAATTTTGACTCCAACTTCAAGACTGCAGCTTAAAGGGATAAGTAATCATAGCTAACAGCTTGTACAGCTGTCATTTACAGATGTAACAGTTTTGCAACTAATCTCTGTATTAGAGACCTAATTATGTATAATTAGGTACTAAGCTTTATTAGAGAACTGTATATATATTGAGTTGTAATCCTTACACATTAAGTAATGAAATACAAAGAGTTATTTTCTTATACAGCTTGCCTGCACAGATAGAGAAGTGATACACATTTAAGCAAACATAGCATATCCAATCGAATAATGTGAACATTCGGCCGCTCACTTCAAAAGTGGTTTTACCAAAATCTTGGTCTTGATAGATTTAAACTCCAAAACTAATCCGAAACAACATAGTATCAAAAGGCGCAATTTACCTTTTGAAAATCGTTTTCCTCTTCAACCTTAATAATATCCGTTAGATGGTCAATCAAATTCAGCTCCTATGTACTTTTCTGATTAATTTCCTGCACCAAACAGATCAAAATCGAACATTTAAAAAAAAAAATCACAACAAACATCAAAATCTAATACACTAAAAATGGCTCCCTCATTTGACAAATAAAATGCGAAAACTATTGATAACTTTTTGTTAAAAAATTTAATTTCAAAACTTTCAATTACTTGAAAAATCTAAACCGACATTTTCACTGACCAGTTTGATGCAATTCTCGAATAGCTCGAGGATCTGCGCCTTTCCGAGGCCGGGATCGGGGTCTCCCTGCTGGCAGGAGATTGAGCGCAACGTACTTCCTTCCAATCGCGGCGGTGCGTGCTGCGCGAGCCTGCGCACGCTCGCTGTGGTCGTCGTTGCAGCCGAGGAAGAAGGGGCTGGTTGGAGACTGGAGACGAGCGGCCATTGGGAGCCTCTGCTTCTGGGTTGCCAGATTAGGGCTCCGAGTGTCGGCCATTGCAATCGGGAAAATCGAATTGGGAAATTAGGGTTTGGAATTGGGAAAGTTTATGAGAGTTGGGGAGCGTTTGAGAAGGATACTGATGGGACGAACAGGTTTCCCTCCATTTCATGTGTGTTAAATATTTTTTGGGGGTTTTGAGAGGGTATAATACGATGCTTCTCGTGCAGGATACAAACATCCATTTTCTTTTGTTGACCAATCTATGACCGTCAATTTTACATCGAGCTGCCAAGCTGGCATTTCGAAAAGGAAAATTATATTCACACACTCCAAATTGCTTTTTCCATATTTTTTTAATTTTTTAATATTTTTCTATTAAGTGTTAGTGATGTGTAGAAAATATTAAAAATTAAAAGAATGTAAGAGAAGTAATTTAAGATGTATGAATATAAACTCTCTTTCAAAAAAGTTAATCAATACCAAAATATATTGATATAATTACTTTTCACTACTGTAATAAAATATCACATGCAAAAGAAAGAGGGATGCAACGCAAAGAAGAGTAAATGTTCAAACACGTACGTCAATGTCTTTTCATTACAAAGTCCTTCGTTACAACCAGGGTGCATTTGCTTTTATTATACAGGATCCAAACAACATTTCATTACAAGATTCAAAAAGAAAAAAATTTGTAGCAACTCCAAAACTAAGAAGCATCATTTATCACGCTAACACGAGGCCAATTATTTAGGTGTCACAATAAGTCAAGGCCACATTTTTATTTTCCTGTCAAACACGCCTGCTCCATAAGTAGAAATGACTAACTCAAGAAGTAAGGGAATTTGCATCCATATGAAAGATGCAACTGGAACACTTGCAAGCAAAGTAACTAGAATGGCAATAGATGACTTTCCATGAAGCATAATGGAAAGGGCTGAAGAGAAAGCTATCATCATCGCAACGATAGATAAAAAAAAGGGTGATAAGGCTTAATAACAATGAGAGCTCCTATGACTGTACAAAATGTTGCTGTTCCTTTCATTGCCTTTTCACCCGCTTTCACCATTTCATTGTGACCCTTGGTAAATAATTCACGTGATGTCAACTTATCTGTATCATTAATTGCATCAAGAGCTGAGGCATTTGACATATGCTTCACCTCCTGCATGTCATTCAACAAAAACTTAGAAGGGATGTGACCACATACATCCGAATTCTGATCTCTTGGTACAAATTCATTCAAGTTATGAAGGAATGGACCACAAATATAAAATAGTTTCTGATTTCCTCATAAATTTTAATTATATAGAAGAGAGAAAACGGTGAATAGGAGTGTTCGGGCAAAGATTTCTCTTGAAGAAGGCTCTTTGGACCTATGCATAGCTCACCAAGGGATTAGCACTTTGATGTATGTATTTGGTAGTCGGGCGCTTGCTTGCCTTGTGTGCTGCAGTAAGAGCTTAAAGTTAGTTCTGAAAGGTGGCTTTGTGGGGCCTTAGGTATAGGTCTTGAGACTCGCAATCAAAACTAACTAAATGCTTAGGCGTGCCACTACTATCTCAGTATAGTAGATGTAGAACAAGTATGTTTTAAGTCGATTACTTGCCCCCCAAGTTATTCAAACTTCTTGTTATCAAAGGATTGTCATGGATGGTATAAGTCCACATTAAGTTCTTTTTCTTGCCTTGTAAACAAGGACTTTTAGTTTATGATCTTATATGTTCGAATGGGGAGAGTCCAGAGCCCCTTAAATCATTTGTTTAGATCCAAATTGCTCTTAATGAACACATATCCATTAAGTTAACCAGATTCAGATGTAAATGGGACTCTCAAAATAGAAAAGCAGGTGTCAATGACTTGAATACATACTGAAAAGTAAACTAAGCAATAGATCAACTAATTCAGAGAACAAACAAAGAGATTCGAGCAAGATTTCACTTTGTCTGGCAAGGTTGAACCTTTTGCAGCCACTTATCTTTGAGTTTACAAGGGTTGTATGCAAAAAAGGAATGGATGGTAAATAGGTTTACACTAGGGAATCGATACTACACCACTAAGGGAGGTAACATAGCTTTTTATACTAGACAAGAGAGATAGCTTTTCTAAAAAACTATCGCTAAAAAGACTGAATCTAGGATGATTTCAGCTTTTGGATGCAAATCTGGCTTGAGAGCAGAGTTTGTATGTTTGTTTGTTTGATTGGTTGAGCGTCCTTATCTCTGTTGTCTCTTCTTCCTTTTATAGGTGATTTGGTCTGGCTGCTATAGCTTTTGCTCTTGCCCAAAAGCACTGGGAGGGTAATGAATCATCATTTTTTTACTTGTAATGCCACTGAAAAGTGTTCTTTGGCTGATAGCAGTTTAATCTCCATCACTTGTCACTTCAGTTATAGACACGTGGCTTGTGTCTTGACTGAGAAGGCTTCAATTTGCCTTTGGGCTCAATGTTGGGCTTCATGCAAGTTTCCTTCTTAATTGGCATCCTTTGGGCTTTCCTTCATTTAAGTCCAATATTCAAATATTAACCCAAACATGGAGAAAAGAAGAGGGGGTTCAATCATCAACACGAATATGATTAAATAGTCTGTAATTAATTCTATACATAAATAGTCACCTTGAACCATTGTAGTTCCCTTTGCAATTGCAAAGCTGCACCTCAAATATGATTAATCCGTGCAACCGAGGAAATAGTTCCTACAACATGCATTAGGTTATTCTTCGGCTTATCTGTTCTTTGGAAATTTTGATTATATATTCCATATAATAGACTAAAAACTTTATGTTGGTGACATTCAGCGGCAACTTGAAACATAAACCAACCTTCTTCATTAGTGACGAATGTGGGATTAGGATTTGCTCTGCATAAATGAGTAATATACTCCACATGCTCTTTTTCTATTGCTAGGAACATTGTTTTTTTTTTTTCAAGCCTTGCAATTCATTGACATCTTTATTTTTCATCACTTCACACATGCGAAGTAGGAATTCAAGGATCCGAACATGGGCCAGTTGCATTTGATATATATATGATTGAATCATATGTTGACATTCAAAACAGATTAAGCAATATACCATTAATATTGTATAAACAATTAGAAAATAATTGAAAATAACAAAACTAAAAGGAAATTAATTAAAAATTATTAAGTCAATAAATAGGAAGAAAAAAAGAAAGTGATTTTCAATTATTTATGGGCATCAGATTGAATAAAACAAACATAATCAACGACTAGACTAAATAAATATGTGTAAGAAACTATAATAAGAGGCTAAAAAAATGTGTAAAAATCAATTTCCAAAGAAAATCAATTCACAATGTAGCGTACCCAAAAGTTCGTTGAAAGTCTTGACATCTAGTCCACGAAATAAACTTGTATCTGCATTGACATTCCAAATTATCAGCAAAGTCTTAATGAATATGTTACCAATTAGTTATATCCCGTTTAACCACATAATAACATAATATGGTAGAAAAATATGGTATTTTTAGCATTACTCAATATAGTACAAAAATGTGGTGAGTTCCTCCAAAATTAAAATCAATAATGCGTAAACAGCCTCCTCGTGCCTAAACATTTTTACTGTTGTTGGAGGTAAGTTTCTTTGAATTCAAAATCAACAACTCTAACTAAGGCCTAGTAAGTGATGAATTGCCATGATGGTTAGGCCTTCTTGTTCAACTCACTCCTTCCTATGTTTAAACTCTCCCTTTCTCCATAGTCTAAATTAGTGTAGAATATCGATTTTAATAAAAAGATGAAAAAGTTCCAAACTCCATAAATATTTGAAATAATTCCAAAACAAACGCCATAATCATACTTTAGGTAAAGCCTAAGCGGCCCTAGGTGAAGCCTTTGACAGTGTGGTGGGCGATTTTTTTTCCCCATCTCGATCAATTTTTTCTTATTAGACGAGGATTTGGATAGATTTATAAGTGTTTTTGTTAATTGATTTAGAAGTTTTAATCTTATTTTCTTGTGAAATAGTTTTTAACCTCAAACGATTGAGACAGAAGGAGGATAGGGAAATTGAGAGAGAATAATTTGTTGAGAGTATGAATCTCACATCGGAAAAAAGAAGTGATCTTTCATATGCTTATAAGTGGTTGAATTACTCCCGACACTGCCAATTTATTTTATGGTAAAACCTTAACTACATGTTCATGGTGTTAGAGAAGGTTGCCTCACATGCTTGTGAAGCCTACATTTACACGTGCTCCATATCACCTAATTTGTGTTAGGTTTGAAAATTTTCCACGTGAGGGCAAGCGTTAAGAGTATGAATTCCATATATAGAAAGAAGGGACTTATATCGGCTAAATATAAGAAAATCAATGAATATCAACGATATTTACCGATTTACTACAAAAAATTTTCTGGAAACCATTTTAGATTTTGAACTTTTGAATTTTTATAAGAAATTTTTCTCTAATTTAAACTAAATCTTAATGAGTTGACATATCCATTCCATTGCAAATTTTAATAATTTCCGTCGAAGGCAATTGATGCCAAATTTTTTATAAATTTACAGAATGATATTTTAAACACTACTTACAAATAAAGAGGAATACTACCAAACCATATATAATACTAAGTGGCTGGCTCCCCTTACACTCTACCCCAAGTCTCAAACTCACAGATTGTGTTTTTTTTTTTTTTTTTTTTTTTGACTGAAAACAATAAATTATTGACTGAATGAAGAAGGTTAGAACGAGGACGTCCTAAATAATATTAGGGGGCTAGTTAAACCAAACTAGTTCATTACCTTGGGAGACAGAGATTATAGGGATCTTTTAATGTAGACCCAGTCAACGGTGCAAAATATGATAAAAATCAATTGAATTTCTAATGTTTATGCTCACTATGATCTTAAATTTTTGTTGTTTAACCAATGATATTTTTTACACTAAAGGCTGGTTTGGTATTATTGTACTTTGAAAAAAAAACTGTTTTTGTTATGCTGTGAGAGAATAAGCTTATTTTTGTTGCTTCACATTTTCAGTTTTTTTTCACTCAAAACTATGAAAATAAGTTGTTTTTAAGTGTTTACCAAACACATTTTTGAGCTCAACTTTTTTTTATACCCACTTTTTAGAAAAGCATCTCAGTACCAAACTAATACTAAATAGGAGAAGGTGAGCTTAGTACTAGTTTGGTACTGAGGTGCTTTTATAAAAAGTGAGTATAAAAAAAACTGAGCTCAAAAAGGTGTTTGGTAAACACTCAAAAACAGTTTATTTTCACAGTTTTGGGTGAAAAAAGCTGAAAACGTGAAGCAGCAAAAAATGAGCTTATTCCCACAGCACAGCAGAAGTAGTTTTTTTTTTTTCGAAGCATTGCAATACCAAACCAGCTCTAGCCTCACAATGTGCTAACAATAATGTGGTTCAAACTAGCATTTATTGAACCTAAGATCTCTCACTTATAAGTGAAGATGAATACTACTAAACCATAGTACTAGTGGCTCACCATGACCCTAAATAAATTAAAATAATTAATTGAGTCACTAGTTTATGCATTATTTTTTTTTGTTTTAATTTGAGTTTTTAGTTTTGAATCATTGCTTTGTAACCATAAAGCACCTGCAATCACCTCAATGCACATCTGTCAAAGTTACAAGCATATACGTGATATAGTTATGGGGTTTTTGAATTTTAATTTTTGAAGAAGATTAAAATTTAATAAAAATTTGCTGTTAGATTGGATATTGATTTTAGTCTTTTAATGTGTACTTAATTTAAATTTATATTATATTTTTGTTTTAATATTTAATAGATATCTTATTTAATGTCATTACATTAAATTTTAAATTTATTATTATACACATTTTAATTCATTAATTTTATTTAACTTCCTCTAATTAATGTACTTAAACTTGCATATCATAATATATTTTACTAAATTAGTGCACTGAAATATCCGTACCTAAATATATTGTAATGAATTAGTGGCACAAAAGAAAATCTGTAAAAACATAAGTGTACCGAAAATTTTGTACCTAAATATATGATACTAAGGGGGGTGTAGTCAATTTGGATTTCAAAGGATTTTAATGGATTTTTTTTTAGTAATAGATTTCAAAAGATTTTAATGGACTTTATAATTCTCTATGGATTTTAGAAGATTTATGTGGATTTTCATTATGATTTTTGTGGATTCATATGAATTTTTTCCATGGATTGCTTAGGATTTTGAAAAAAATTGAAAATCACACGCAGAATCGACGGATCATTTTTAATGAAGTCATGCGGCTGTGACTCAAACAACTCCAATGTTCCAATGTGTGTTCAGTTATGGGTCTCCTCTGTCTAACCTTCATTCAGTCTAGCAGACCAACCACAAGCCGCAAGCTGCAAGCATATTCACCATGGTAGTTCCATTCCTTTTCAATTCCATGCTCACCATTTTCCTAAACTTCAATGCACACTCTAGCTTCCTGCCCTTCCAGTACCCACTAAGCATAACATTAGAAACCACATTTCATTAATTTCCGGCAAGCTCCACTTCCCCCCAACAACAATACATATGAATCAACAAGTTCTGCACTTGCAGCACAGAGTTCACCCCAAAACTAGAAAGTATAGCTATTGGGAACAAATCTCGGAACAGCGCCGTACTCACTGAGCTTGTGCAAGTTATGTGGGTTTGGGGTAATGGAGATTATATAATTTTTGGCGATTTGAGGCGATTTTCCATTGAAAATCGGTTTCGTGCGAGGAGAACATGGGAGAAAAAAAATTGATTGCAGCGATATGTTAAAAAAATATTGAACCATCGGATCTCAGGTAGGGCAAAAAATGGAGGAAGACTATTCCTCTTCTGAGAAAAGAGAGAACTTGCCAGAACCCAATGGTTGTTTACGACTAGAATTTGAAAAAAAAAAAAAAAAAAAATCCAGATGAGAATGAAGACGATGAATTCAAAGTTGAAGAGGACGATGGGATGTGTTCTGAAGAGTAAGGTATAGGTGAAGATGAAGGGGTTGGGAGGTTCTTTTCTGTTTGAGGGCGTGAAAAGAAATCAGATGGGGGATGGTAGGATTCTTGATTGCATTTGGTATATATGCCATCCACCTTCAAATCCATCAAAATCCCTCTCCTATTCAAATCCTATCAAACTTTTGCATTTTCACTAACTCTGGATTTAGATGTATTCTTTAAAATCTTAAGCCTCGTTTGGTATACCGTATAACATACTGGATATGATTAATTATACGGTATCAGGTGTTTGGTGTCCCCATGTGTTAAATAGTTAGCCAACCAAATACTCCGGCCCAACCTATTCTATACGGCTGACACCCGCTTAATTATCCTTTCCAAAACCACAGTATTATTTAGTCGGGTTTAAAACATGGCTCTCTCACTCTCTCCAACTCCCAAGTTCTCCTTCGAATCCCAGGTTCTCCTCTTTCTTCTTCTCGCATCTCAATCCCAGGTTCTCCTTCTTTGTCTTCTCCTCCTTCTTCTTCTCTCATCTGAACCCAGGTTCTTCTTCTTCGTCTTTTTTCTCCTTCTTCTCTCTCATTTGAATCCCAGGTCCTCCTTCTTCTTCTCTCTGTTCCGCCCTTCACCTCCTATTTTTCTTCTTCTTCTCTCTATGTTCTGCCATCCTCCTCTTATTTTTCTTTTTCTAGATCCGAAAAAATAAAAAATTGATCTGTATGTTGAAAATTGCAAAGATCCTAAATTGGGTATGTTGAAAATTCGAACCCAGTTGAAGAAATAGGTTGAGCGATTACATTTGGAATGAAACTTGATGAATTCATAATATCAATGCTTGTGCTGGTTTGGCTGTAGCAAGATCTGGATTTGATGTAATTTCATAGTATTGTTCAAAATTCATAATTCACCAATATAATAATATTTTTAAGTCTTTCTTATCCGATAGAGTATCCAACCAAATACAGTATAAATAATACGGTCATTAATCCGATACTACACCAAATGCCCGACTAAATTAGTCAGTACTATCCGATGGCTATTTATCCTATCTGACATAAATAGTCAGTACAATTCGAGCTGCCAAACGAGACCGTAATTGACCATCCTTGGATTTAGATATATTCTTTAAAATCCTTGTAAATCCTACCTTGACCACACTATGATTTCTAAATCTTTTATAATCCTCTTTTAAAACTATAATTGACTACACCCTATGACATTCATATTAAGTTTTATCTACCTATGACGAAGAGAGAAAAAAATTATATAGAGTAGGATTCTCTCTCCTCTTTTTTTCCCTTCCCTTCCCTCTCCTCCTGTTTAAACGGTCACGGTTAAGTTACGTCAATATCTTATATTAATTTTTTATAGAAAGGGAAAGACAAATAAAGAATGTGAGAGAAGGGAATGAAATGGGATGGAAATAGGAGGAAATAGAATCCTAGTCCAAATTATATCTGACGGAGAGAAACAATTATCTAATAGTTACCTATGAAGAAGATTGACATCATTATCTATAACAATTTTGTACCTATTGCAATGAAAGAAAAAGAAAAAGAATTGGGTCCTATTAATTAATAGGTTGCAATGAGTGAAAGTATAAGACCAAGAAGACCGAGACTTGAAATGTATGTTGATAGAAGATAAACCCTCCATCATTTGAACCAAATTAAAGGAGCAAGCATCCAAATGCATATATAATATAAATCAAGTTAACTAAAAAGGGAAAATAAAAATGATCCCTATAGAACCAATATGGAGATTGACCTTGCCAATTTGCTTAAATTACTCTTCTGGTTGATATTTAGCCCTAGTTTGATACCGATGTTATTTTGAAAAAAAGTAGTTATAAAAAAAAGATGTGGGCTTTTTTATGTTTGGTAAACATTCAAATTCAGTTTTTTTTTTATAATTTTGAGTGAAAAAAAGCCAAAAACACAAAGCTGTAAAACCCAGCTTTAAAAAACCAGTTTTTGTTCACATCTGTTTTACATAAAAGTTTATCAAACACTATAATACTACTTTTTTTTTAAGCACTTTTACAAAATAATTTACCAAATATTCTGTTGCTTTATTTCATAGCTGCTTATTCTTAAAGCACAGCAGAACCAATTTTTTTTTTTAAAACATAACAATACCAAATCAGCCATTGGTAAGAAAATGGCCATAAATCGTTAAAGACAAATGATGAGTTAACTCATCAACAGTGAAAGATACAGATATTTCGAGTTCAAATTGCTCAAATTCTTCTCCCTAAGTTTTTGATATCAATTTCCTGTTTCCACTTGAAGTACACAATTTTCAGATCTTGTGTTACCTTTTCCGTTTACAGATGCAAATCGTGCGTTTACCCGAGTAGTTTCCAATGGATGTTTTGAACTTTGGAGCCATGGGAGAGAGAACAACTGGAAATTCTGGAGACAAGCACAGTAGCTTCTGGGTTTCATCGCAGAGGAGAGAGTGGGGAGGAGAAAGGTTGGGTGAGGAAGACAGACAGAAAGTAAAGAGCAGAAAGTGAGGAAGATAAAAGACTTTTCTAATTTCAACTTTATTTTTTATTTTATTAGTAAGAGTAAGACCGATACATTACAATACTTTATAAGAGTATCTCCAATAAGTATAACCATCATATAAAATGAGTATAAAATAAATATAATAACAAAATAAATCCTTAATAGATCGGAAAGGTTCCTTTTTGAGCGAGTCCAGTAGCATAACTTAAAGTTGCACAAAAAATAAATATTCAAATAATTTAAAGTTGTCTTTTATGTATCTTCCAGTGATAGAAGTACTATAATTAAAAAAATGACAGAAGAGCAATACGTGTGTGTGTGTGTAGTTGTGGTACCTTAATTTAAGAAATAACTAATTAAACATTAACAAAAACAAATGGCATGTCAGTCATGTAACGTATGTACGTACCTAAGCAAATGAGATGCCTTTGCCTTTGCTTACTTTGGTTGCCATTTTCCGGTTTTTGAACGTTTATACAAACATCATCAGTGGTTTCAATGGTAGGCATTGGTTTTATTTGTATGCCTATCAAGATAAGAACACAAGCCCACTTATATATTAATACGATACGATACATAAGCTAGTTCCTTGATGCAAGATTTTTCTATTGCTGTGTCTAATAAGAATAAAAGAAAATAGAAAGCTCAATTAGGACAATTTAAAACAAAGAGAAAATGAGAGCATTACTAACCGTCATAAATCCATTGTTCCCAAAAACTGAGCAAGCTTCCACTTAAGAATGCAAAACTCAGACCAGCTAGTTCATTTAAAGGTGTTTCCTTGTAGTAGTTTTTAGCAATGGCTAACTTTGGATTGCGCTAAATTAAATCCCACACAATATCTACATATTGCAAAGTGAAAGAAGAATAAAATTGTTTAGAAATAACCTCTATATATCTAGTTATAAAAATTAGTGTAATCTCAACATTATTAATATACAGAGGTTTTATAGTATTTATAGAAGGAAAAAAAAAATATTAAGGCGCCACTAATAATAATTATCATTTGAATGTTGATCTTACCAAATCTTTTGAACTTAAAAACCGTAGATAATAAGTGTAGCGCAATCAGAATCGTTCAGGGTTTCGCGCGGAGTAAAAGAATAAAGGTATTGAGCCATTTTCTCTCCTCCTTCATAACCCTAAGCCGCGAGAAGTGGGGTGGTTTTGCCGGTCATAAGTGGGTTGATTTTCTCGGGAGGAAAGACAATACTGAGCAACTTCTTGTTCTTTTCAACCATGCATTTTGCTAGTTCGACGCTTTCTGGAATTAAGTGTATAACAAGATGAAGAGCGGTTAAACCGAAATGGCTTTTTATTTCCAAGTCTTCTGGTGCCATTAAGTTCACCAATTTTTTTGCATCGTCCACCTTTCTACCCAAGACTGCCTTTTGAAGAATTGTCTCATTGTATCTGCTAAGTCCTGCAGTTACTGCCTCGGGATGGTTGTTAAGAAACTCCATTGCAGCATCCCAATCATTATCCGCCAAGCTCAACAAAGTTTGATTAACGTGGTTGTCTTCGTGTCCTGCCAAGCTAGCTAACGTTACATATATTCCCCATAATGTACGTAACATATAGTTGTTAACCTCATCACTAAACGAAAAACATATACACTATATACTTGTTACAGATTTTTCTTATTCTTCTTAATTTTAATTGTTACGGATTTTTCTTATTATTCTTAATTTTATTGTATATAAAGTGCTTTTGTTCTTGTTTACTATTGAATACCGTCAATTTTTCTATGTTTTAATAAGAATCCAAAGTTGAGAGTATCATGCATTTATTTTTGTCCTTGCGAAAAGAAAAATAAACGACTATTTTAGAATACAAATAACAATGTAGAATTTGAAAGCAGTTTAATCAATAAATATTGAACGGAAGTCTTTGTGAGAATTAAAGACATAATACCAGAATCTATTGTTGACCATTCCTCGGGCTCTACATCAATAGTGGTTGGGTCGTTATTCATGTGATCGTTGGATATCTTCTCTGAAAAATGAAATCCTTATGTTTATATCACATCATTCACTATTGGTTAGTATATTTCTTCCTTTTCTTTTCTTATTTTTGTTGTCTAAATTGAACTCTACTAAGGATATATCTGATTCAATTGAAAAAAAACCAGGCCAAAGCCAAAATACTCGCACAATTGACAAAAAAAAAAAAAAAAGAAGATGTCTTTCTTTTTAATGAATATGCAACCAAAAAAAAAATGTCAAATATTAGTGGCTTTTCCTTTTGGTCTTCATGCCAAATAAATTGGATGAGGATCCTCTTCGAATCCTCGTTGTGAGGATCCTAGAAATCATTTTATCGTGTTCGTTCATCGAATATCATGCAGTCAATTTTCATCAATTACTGTTTTTGTTCAATTTTAAATAAAAATTTAAAACAATTTCTGACCACATGATGATAGATAAACAAACACGATGAAATGATCCCGGGATCCTCCCAAAGAGGATCCGGATAGGATCCTATCCGAAATAAATTGGGCTCACTCTTAACAAAGCAATGTATAATATTAACAGTTTCGTTCATAAGAATATTTTGTAAATCAGCCACGAAGTATTTTGAGAAGAAACTTCTCCTCATTCTCATCCTGTGAGGATCCAAGTTAAATCCAAAGACAAATGCCTAACTATGTGGAAAAGGCGAAGGTGCACTTACCGGTTCCTGTGGCTTGGGATGCTTCAGCTGGCTTCAACTTTTCTGCCAAAATATCCCATGCAACTTTGGCTGTGCTGGCGCCCATAAATAAAAGGAAAAGTATAGGCCCCACAAGAAATCTGGATGGAGTTCAAAGCCTTGGCATTACTCTTCCTCCAAGCTTTAAATTCAACTTCACCATGTTCTCGTTCAGGAGGCTCAGTGGTCGCTTCCACAACGTTCCAAAGATCTTCTACCAACAAGTAGGTTCTAACTTGCAAACTCCATTCTTCATAGTCACTTTGGTTTAGGAGTTTATAAGCAATTAAACTTGGGATAATTGTGTCTGTCATCTTCAATCTGTAAATTTATCAAATATGAATTTAGTGGCGGAGTAAGAAATTTTAATAAGAAGAGTCAATCTTAAGTGACGATAAAATTATGATAATTTGAGTTTATAAATGAAAATTAATTGAGAATGATCATAAGTATCAACTTATTTAGCATAAAAAAAATTCCAAGTTTCCAACGTTAATATCGTTATGATTTAATTAATTGCATTATAGCAGATGACGTTTTACAACATCAGCAAAACACAATCATGCCTATGAATTTTGGTGCGAATTTGAATAAAATTAACTGGATATGAGTAGGAGGACATGAAATTTAATATCTTTTATTTGATTAAGAGGCCAAGAATGATAATATGAAATTAAGTGTTGGACACTCAAGTATGAGCAAACTACACTTGTGAGGAAGGTCAACTATAAATATAGAAGCCAAATTACATCAATATAGCACATATAAATACAACATTTTCAAATCGTGAGAAGGGTCATTTGACCTCCTAGGCTTTAACTGGCTCCGCTAGTGTATGAATTTATGTCGATCGAGCATATGTTAAAACAAACTAGTAAGAAAAAAACTAATACTCACAGATTGAACTGCCCCATATGTTAAAACAAACTAGTAAGAGAAAAACTAATACTCACAGATGCAGTCTTCAGATTAAGCTATGTGCACATAGCGCAGCCAAAGTTCATACTGTGTATGTTCGTTTATGATAACAAAGCATCCACTATAAAAAGACTCATGACATCCCTAGTATTTGTATCACAGTACTGAAGACCCAAAAAAAAAAAAAAAAAAAAAAAAAAAAAAAAAAAAAAGGAAGTTCTCGAAAAAGAAAAAGAAAAGAAAAAGAGAATTAATTATTATTATTTTATATTCCTATTTGTTAGTTCAATACTATCTCAAATACTTCACTAAGTTAGTCTAACTTAGTCTCTGAAACTAATTTAGTCCGAGACAGTTCGGTGCAACAAATACACCATAACCACTTAGTTATGCCCAAGTCGACTCTGGTAAAACCATTTCAAGTTTAATAGAAGGTTTTTTAGTCAAAATGGTCTTTGAGATTAACATAACTCTTCACCTTGGTCACTGTAATTTGAAAGAAGTGATTCATGAGTTTGTCCATCATTAATCATTTCGGTCATTCTGTGAAATTTTTTATTAAATAAGGACCAAAATGACAAAATACCCTCAATTTAATAAATAACGAGCTAAATTGATTTGACATAAATTGAAGCTATTTTTATCATTTTATTCTTATTTAATGGAAATTTTTTACTATAATGATTGATAATTGACAAACGTGACAGAATGCGACGACGACATTGCGCGGGAATCGAGCATTCTCTTTGAGTCCCATCTCCTTTCTTTGTACCTTAAGGGGGCATTTGTTTGCCCACACTAGCTGTCACCAGACTAGATTGGACTAACTATTAGTCCAATCCGGTGTTTGTTATCATCTGGGACTAGTGTTAATAAGACTAGTTTGGACTCGCCTACACTAAAGGCTTCACTAAAGGTTCTTAGTGAGAGTCCTCGAAAACCATGGGACTAGCTACGAGCTCTCCCTGCTCTCTGTTTCACTCTCTCTTTCCTCTCTACTCGCCCTAAACTCAAACCCAAAATCAAGCAGATTCGTCACTCACTGCGCCGTGCATCTTATGTTTATCATCGATCTCGCAGTCGAGAGGCAACAATTCTCCTTTGCTTAGATCCTCGGCTTGCTCGACCTTCGCTCGATCGAGCCTTCATCCGCCACAACATCGTCGCCAAATTCCATGACGCCCACCAAAACCTAGAAAACAAAAATCAATTACAAAACCCATATTATATTCTTCAAAAATGCTTGAGTTGTGAAAAGGGTGGAGTTTGATGACAATAGTGAAAAGGAATGGAGTTTGATGGTCTGCAATTTCAACATCCAAAAGATGGCTTTTTCTGATAATAGTGAAAATGAATAGAGTTTGACGACGAAGGGGAAAGTAGAGTGAGAGTGAGTGGGAGTAGGAGGGGCAGGAGAAAAAGATGGAGAGCTTTTGGGGGTGGGAGAGTTTTCTAGAAAAGGGAAAAAAAATGTAAAAGATAAGATTTAATTATTATTTTTATTATTTTAGTTATTTAGTCCGATACTGCAATGAATGCTTTACTATGTTAGTTCAGCTAAATTTAGTTTAAGCCAGTCCAACTTAGTCCCTGCAACTAGTCTAATCCAAGACAGTCCAGTGCAACAAACGTAAAAAACGCTCACATCACTCAATTTCAGACCAATTCGGCACTAAAATTTCCTAATTTAATTTCAAATTGGAAAATTGAGCTGCAGAAATGCAAAATTGTACGGACTAGGTGGTGAAAAGCTTGAGGAACTGAGCGAAAGAGCAGGCGAGGAACGCAGCGAGGAGAGCAAGGTTCAATGGGATCGATGTTGCCGTCACGGCAAAGACGAGTCCTCGCATCCACGACCATCATCACCTTGTCCATTCTCTCTCACAAGCAAGACTGGAAACTAGGAAAGAGGGAGAAAGGAGAAGTATGAGTTGACCGGGGTCCATAGCTGAGCTCATTCAGGAGAAAGGGCTGCTGGATTTTTTTTTTCCTCTTACTTTTTTTAAAACTCTTTTTTTTTTTTTTTTTTTTTGGATTAAGTGCGGTGGATATGGTAAGAAGCAAGAAATAGTTAGGAATTTCGATTCATTGTAGAAGAAGCAAAGTAATTTCCATGGAACAAGAAATTCTGTTCATCCTTCACAAGTAAAGTGCTTCTTCTATCCCTTCTTCGATACATCTCAGAAGTTTTAAGGTCAATTTTGAGTTCTGATTCTCTCCTAGAAGTTTCAAGTTTGATTAAATAAGGATCAAAATGACAAAATATCATCAATTTAATAAACAATGAGATAAAATGATTTGACATAATTGAAACTATTTTTGTGATTTTATTTTTATTTAATAAAGATTTTTGACCAAAATGATTGATGGTAGACAAATATGATGGAATGTCCACGGAAATCGAGCATTCTCTTCAAGTCCTATCTCCTTTCTTTGTACCTTAAAAACACTCACATCACTCAATTTCACACCAATTTGACACTAAAATTTCCTAATTTAATTTCCAAATTGGAAAATTGAGATGCAGAAATGTGAAATTGTACAGATCAGGTGGTGAAAACTTGAGGAACTGAACAAGAGCACAGGCAAGGAACGCAGCAAAGAGAGCAATATTCGATGGGATCGACGCCGCTTTTGACGATGAAGACGGCGTCGTCGTATCCGCAAGTCAAGACTGAAAACTAGAAAAGAGGGAAAGAGGAGTATGAGTCGACTGGGCCCCACAACCGAGTTCAACCCGCCAATCAGAGATGAGTTGGAATGGATTTTGTCACCGGCCAATCAGGAGAACGGGGCTGCTGGATTTTTGTTTTGGCATATTTGTCGATTTCTTCCCTAAATTTGTATAGAACTGTTAATTTTCCTCCTGAAGTTTAATTTTAGCTAAACTTCTATAGAGCTGTTAATGCCGGTTCTGTGTGAATCAGTACTAAGGATATAAAAAGAAAGGAAAACTAAAGAAAAGCAAGAGGACCAAACCTGATGAGTGAGATAGTGGTCTGGATGGTTGAACAGAAAAAAATGTCCCACAAGCTAACTGTTTCATCAGGATCTGGTTGCACATTTCTAGCCAGTACCTACACCAAATTTACGTATTTCACAACAGTTAGATCAAAAACCGTAAAAAGAAATATTCAAAGAGAAATATTTAAAGAACACCAATTTCATAGTTTTCCCACTCAATAATGTAACTGGATAGTGCATAGGAGTGGGAGAACATTATCTACAGTAAAGATAATAGTATGCACAAACACAGAAGAAATATTCGTCTAGATTGATGATTAAACCAAGAAAACGAGACTCGGTATGTAAGCATATTGAACATTTACAATTTAATGATGTAAATGTAACCGCTTGACCCCCAGCCCTTGCTAGTTGCTGTTAATCTTATGTCCCAACTACTGTGCTTCAATGTCAATTTATTTATCGCATAAGCTTAAGAATAATAAAGTTGATCTTACTATGAACTGATTAGGGCGCCGCCGTTCTGATGCAAAAAGATGCAACCTCATTGTTTCAACCTTCTTGTACTCTGTTTTCAATACATAGCATGTTCAAATTGTAAAAGCATAGGCCATTACTAGATGAGTCCAAAATCTGCATCAGATGTTAAATAATCATGAGAAGGTAAATTTCCTTGAAATTCAAACAAGTTTCAATGCACAGTAGCATATAAATGAGTCCCGTCAAATGTAAGTGATCACCAAAAGGATATAAACAAGGCAGTTCTCAATTTAGATTAAATCTTGCATGTTAACCTAGAATGCTAATTACCCTCAGTTGAGAAAATTAAGAAAATTAATTCCTCAAAGGTCAAATTTTCAGTTAATTAGGAACTGCGTTTGCAAGAAATTAAAAGTTGGACTTGAGGGGACCAAAAAAAAAAAAAAAAAAAAAAAAAGGGCAAAAACTTAAAGTGATGCAATAGTAGAGCTTAGTGAAGAAAGTATTGCATACCTATGAGATCCAAGAGGAAAATTTGAGATAGAGAGCTCATCTATGTCGCTGTATACTACTGTTGAATTCTTTAGGGTGCTATTAGTCCCTTTGACTGGATCCAAGAGAAAATGCTCCCAAACTGTTTTTTCACGTAAGGTGAATGCTGAGATCATCCAGATTTGGGGAGCCAGGATCTTCAGATCATGTTCGTTGGCCAAATGTAAAAGGTAGATGAAACACAGATGAGGGGAGATGTCATTGATAGTTTCAGCTGCTCTGCAGTCACTTGGAAAGTTACCCAAAATTTGCTTGAACGACACCAATTGCAATTCACCCTTTTACAAATTCAGAAATATCAATAATTAATCAGAATTTACACCTTCCAAAGAAAAATGTAATACTGTATACGAAACTGCAAGATGGTCGGTGCAGAAATTCCGTTTGGAAATACTTCTTTATATGCACTTATGCTAATAAGCGTTTTTACAGAAATCAAATAAAAGTGCTTCGTGTAAAAACATTTCAGTACTTATTCTAATAAGCGCTTTTATGATCCAAAAATACTTTTAACTTTTTTCTATTTGTCAGAAGCAACTTCCAAACAGGGCTGAATTAAAAGAAGTTCCTAAATATCATTCACTTGTTAATTTGCCATGGTATAAAATATCATCTAGTGGGATGTACGCAATATGAGACAAAGGTATTTATGTATTTCTGTTGATAGATCACATCGTATGCCACTCCGAGTGGCACGCCTGAAATTGCCATAATTCATGTTCCAAGATCTCCACATGTGAGTAGGAAACTACGAAGTTTTACAGACAGTTTGATTGCAGCATGAATAAAAAAAGGGACACCAATCAATCGAACTTTCTTATGTTCTTTAACTTTTTTTTTTTTTTTTTTTTTTTTTTTTTTTTTTTTTTAAATAATGATGGTTTCCTATATGTTATAATGCCTGAAAAATATATTAAAAAAAAAACTTTTTAATCAAAATGGTTCATGAGATTTGTATAACACATAATTTTGGTCCTTGAAATTTAAAATCAATAGAAGTGGTCCTTGAGATTGTCCACCATCCATTATTTTGGTCATTCCGTTAAAAAACTCCGTTAAGTTGAGGGTATAACACATAACTTTGGTCCCTAAAATTTGCATAACACATAATTTTGGTTCATGAGATTTGCATAACAGATAACTTTGGTCCCTGAGATTGTCCATCATCCATCATTTTGGTCATTCCGTTAAAATGCTCACGGACCACTTAACGGAGTTTTTTAATGGAATAACCAAAATAATGGATGGTGGACAATCTCAATGACCACTTTTATTGATTTTAAATCTCATGGACCATTTTGGCTAAAAAGCCATAAAAAAATAACTTAGCAAACCTGGATTGACGTTTGAACAAATTCTTGTACATGGTTCTAAAGAGTTTCTTTCAAAGTCTTCACATCGACTTGTTTGGAAGTCTTGTGTAGTGGATTTCAATTTTGTTAACCTGTATTGTTTGGATGTAGGAAGCAAACCGTAAGCAAAAACTGCTTTGATTTGTTACAATGGATTTTGAATTACATGCTAAAAGTGTAAAACAAGTCCATAATAATTTGCTATCCTTATCATCTCCGGGATGAACATCTATAAAACCAACACAACTCGTCATAGGCCATATGACACTAAGATTCTGACTCGTGGAGCTAACTCAAATTACGTCAAGCTGAAAAGTTTGGAACCACCCTGGCGAGGCTGAGAAACAAGTGTGCTGAAGTCCTCCACATCACTATGGATATTTCCGTCGTCATATTGTCCCCCAAGCCCACTTTCATCATCGTAGTATGGAAATTGCCCATCATCGTCACATTATTGCCTTGATTCATCTGATATAACACCAAGTACTCTATATAAATTACTTGCACATTTTCATCAGTTATAAAATAAATAAATAAAATGATTGAGAAAACAAACGGACGTTCCAAAAAATTAATTATTGGTATTCTATTTGTTATCAACGAGAAAGAATTTATTACCTGAGGCCTTCCTGCGTCGCCTTCCAAGGCACTACAGCAAGAAAAAAGCATATCATGAAAAAGAAAGAGTACACCAAAAAATGTGGTTATCATTGTTGACACACATTACCTTTACTTGAGGTAGAAGAAATAGCTTTATAAGCTCTTCTGGGTGATAGTGGCAATCCTCAGGAAGCTTAGTGTTACAGGGTGCTCTATTTGCAGGAAGCAGTAAGGATTTCGAATTTTTGGGAGGAGCAAAAATTTATGAGAACTCTTCTTCCAAGGATTTTGTGAAATCAAGATCCTGCTATGCCTTGTTCTTCTTTTGTTTAACTGTTGCTAGTTGTTCTGCAGGAGGATCGTTATCGGAACTGAAAAAACAGATTGTGTGATGTGTTACCATACTATTGAATGACAAGAAATACACATACACATATTAGTTGATGACATGATCAATGAACCTGACGTTAGTTTCTCGATACTTCCAATGATCAGGACCTGCCCAAGCATTTTGTTTTGAAGTAGATCCAAGACTTACGAACAAATACCCATCAACTTTCTCAAGTCTCTCATCCATATCAAGCTTATGGTAAGCACCCGGTTCATTTTCCTACAAAAGTTGAAAATTATCAGGGAATGAAGTCATTCTACAATTATTCATAAAGCTAAAAAGAAAAACCAGTGGTATAAATATTTACGATTCAAACTTAATATGAATAGTATGTAGGAAAAACCTCATGATAACTAGGGAAATTTGAACTTTCACAGTTAAGGCCTTCCTGCACGACGCTTGTTTGGTCATCATCATGATCATAATCCCAGTTCCCGCAATTCTCAGAAACATCACAATCAAAATCAGCTTCATTGTTATGGGCAGCATCAACTTGCTCTGCTGATTCTTGATCACATGTATATATATCTGGTGGCCTTCTGTTATCCTCATCAAATCGATCAACTAAACTCCTGAGAGTGTGTGAAATTTCATCTTTGCTTCGCATGTTCAATACCACCTGTTATACGTATTCTATAAAAGATCAAGAAAAAGTTAAATGTTAGCAAACCACATCATTCTCATTTGGAAAAAAATTGGGAAGATGAGATTTACGAAGAACACAATAGAATACCGAAAACGCAACTCACCACCAACAAAAGACAGATCAATGGTATCTAATTTAATAATTTTATAACACTAAAAAATACTATAGTTAAGAGCATTAGGATTTAATCTCATTTTTGTGAAATTAAGGGCCAGTTTGGGATTACTGTGCTTTTTTAGTAAATTGCTTCGTGCTTTAAAAATAACCAGCTGCAAAATAAAGCAGTTGAGCGTTTGATAAACTGTATTTTTTTAAATGTTTTGAGTATGAAAAGCAGTGTAAATGCAATGTCTACAAGGATAAATAATGTCATGGTTTAAAATTAATAAGCTTATTACATGAATTTAAAATATTCTAAAGGCTCAACTCCGCTTTTTATTAAAGCAACTTTTAAAAACAACCTACTGGCTGCTTTTAAAAGCTGCTGTCTCGAGGCTATTACTTTTAAAACAAGCAGTATATTTTATTTTTACCAAACACATTTTTACTACTTAACTTTAAAGTGAATTAGTTTTTGGTGAAAAAGGCAATATCAAACTAGGCCTAAGTCCTTACCATTGAATTATAAATTCCAATTACAACAGTAGTACATGCACAAAACCTAATTCTTAATCGCAATTTCACCTTCCATTCTATCTCCCAATTTGATTCTATCTTAGCCTTCTCTCTGTCTCGCTTGAGTTCTTCTCCTTCCTGGATTCCATTACCACTAGAACCCAAAACCTAATTCACTATTTGGAAAATGAGATAATATATTTTTATGTGACATAGTACTATTTTTTAATTTCTTTTTCATAATTATTTTTGGTAAATTTCTTATAATTCGAATGACTTATAATCCTTGACTTTTGTATACTTAGTTTATGTGGAAGAGAGATATGATGTGGAAAGTCTTACCAAAAACGTCATCTATATAACTCTTGAAGACAATAGATCAAGTCAAAGTTCCACTATCATTTAGTGAACGATGAAAATTGAAGGATTTTGTAAAAAGAACAACATACAAGCTTTGAGTTTCATTGGCAAGGTTTTAACATCTGAGAAAGGTTCAACAACCTTGAAAAGAAAAACTCATTTATTTTGGGGGTCTTGATACAGATGCCTAGGTTTTAAAATTTTGAGATTAAACATTTATGCATTTTAAAGTTTTGATTAAACATTTTCCTACAATTTAGGTGCCACATGGATTAGAAGTAGCCTTTTTTATACCCAACTTGCCATTATATAAATATACCTTTTAATTCCTAGATAACACATCAAAACTCCTAAAATCTTGTAGATAAATATTGTAGAATTTAATTCCAATCAAAAGTCTTTCAAAATACCCATGAATGCGACTTGCCATTATATTTAATATACCTTTTAATTTTCTTAGATAATATCTCAAAACTCTTAAAATCTTGTAGATAAATATTGTAGTATTCAATTTTGATAAAAAGTCTTTCAAATTACACATGAAACGTAGATTTCTTCTTGGTACATATTTGATACGTTAGTTAATATATCTTCTTGGTACATATTTGGTATATTTGATTTCTTTTTTGTATATATTTGATACATTTATATTTATTTAAAAAAAAACATATTTGGTACATATATTTCCTCTTGATTAAAAATATATTTCTCCTTGGTACATATTTGGTACATTACTTTATATATCTTCTTGGTACGTAGTTGGTACGTTCATATTTCTTTTTTGTATGTATTTGGTACATTTATATATTATTTTGGTACGTTTATGTTTATTCAAAAAAAACATATTTGGTAAGTTACTTTATATATCTCCTTGGTACGTATTCATTACGTTTAAATATATTATATGAACGTACCAGCCTCAAGCCTCCGAAAATAGAGAATACGTCTAATTATCTCACATGATTTCAATATAAAATAGTGAAAACAACCACTAATTGAAATGGATAGGTCCATTCAAAATTCAAAAATAAGGATCACAGAATTCTAATGTGGGAGAAGAAACCATACGGCTCAAACGTGGGAGAAGAAACTAGTTTCCTTAAAAAAAGGCCACATACAAAAATATATCAACCTTAAAAGATAATAATTAAGATTTTAAATTTAAAAAAAACACAATAATTACATGTAAACTAAATAAATATAAAAATGTTGACACGGCTATTATTTAGGTATCCTAACAAATTTCAAAATAGAACCAATGTTTAATCTAAAAAGTATTAGAAAAGTGCACGGGATTCTAATTTGTATCCTTGCACATTTGATATTTTGTAGTAGTGTATTGATACTTTTTATTAGACTCTTAATTTTGGAGTATGTAGTACTTAATGAAAAATGTGTTTTTATGTTTAAAGAATATTTATGTGACTGTGTTATGTGCAAATTTTTTAAAAAAATATATATTTTCCTTAACGGGGTTAAACGGGTTGGGTCATTTTACTTGTTAATTTTAATGGGTAAAGTTACCCTACCTGTTAAGAACCCGTTAAGATAATGAGTGTGACATAATACGACCCGTTAAAATAACAGATGTTACTCGAAAACAACACGAACATGACAAACACGACCCATTTACCAGGCTTAATAATTCAGTCTAACTAGCACCAAAATGCATATACATAATTACTTTTCGCCAATATGGTAAAATGTCACATGCAAAAGGAGGGATGTAACACAAAGACTAAATGTTCAAACATGTACATTAATGTCTTTTCATTACAATGTCTTTCATTACAACCAGGGTGCATTTGCTTTTATTATATAGGACCCAAACAACATTTTATTACAAGCTTCATAAAAAAAAATTGTAGCAATTCCAGGCCAATTATTTAGGTATCACGCGAGGCCAATCTTTGATTTTCCTGTCAAACACTCCTGCTCTATAAGTAGAAATGACTAACTCAAGAAGGAAGGGAAATTGCATCCATATGAAAGATGCAACTGGAACACTTGCAAGCAAAGTAACGAGAATGGCAATAGATGATTTTCCATGAAGTATAATGGAAAGGGCTGAAGAAAAAGCTATCATCATTGTGGCAATAGATAAAAAAATAGTTATAAGACCTAATATCATTTTTGTGGGCAATGATTTGAGGAAATTATCTTCGGCATAACGTGATGTGAGGATTCCGAAAAATATAATTACTGAAGTTGTGGAAGAATAGAGGGATATAGCATCTGAAACTATAAAAGTTATGAATACCCATTTACTTAAGAATATAGGAAGACCTGTATCTTGATTATTTTCACGAGGAACCATAAAAATGCTGCTGCAAACATGATAGTAACGATGAGAGTGCCTACGACTGTACAAGATGTTGTATCCTTCATTGCCTTTTCACCCTCTTTCACCAAGTCCTTGTGACCCTTGGTAAATAATTCACATGGACAATCTTATCTGTATAATTTATTGCTTCAAGAGTTGTGGCACTTGAAAGACGCTCCACCTCCTGCATGTCATTCAACAAAAACTTAGAAGGGATGTGATTATATACATCCGAAGAGTAATTATGATCTCTTGGTACAAATCCTTGTGCCTAAGTCTCAAGGAATTCAGTTCAAGTTATGAAGGAATGGACCGCAAATGTTGAAATAACTTCTGATTTCCTTATAAATTTCAATTATATAGAAGAGAGAAGACGGTGAATAGGAGAAAGGAGGGGGGTTCGATCATCAATTTTCACTAATATGATTAAGTAGTCTCTTATATAATAACATAGATTTTATAAGTATAATATATAATAAATTCTATAGATAAGTAGTCACCTTGAACAATTAAAGTTCCCTTTGCATCTGCAAAGCTGCACCTCGAATATGATTAATCTGTGCGACGAAGGAAATAGTTCCTACCACATGCAGCATGTTATTTCTCAACTTATCTAACATATCTATGAACGATTTCCTTGGTCTTGATTATCTAGTCCATTTAATAGACTCAGGGGCGTTTGTTTGCCCTTATTAAGTGGGATTGGACTGGACTGGACTAAAACTTAGAGCAATAGCGTGTTTGTTACGCAGCAGGACAACCTTTAGTGGGACTAGCTGGAACTCGCCTCGACAAAGGACGTTGCTAGAAGGTCTTAGCGAGTCCCATCGAAAGGCATCGGATTGCTAAGACCTTCGCTGCTTCACTCCATATGCTTCTCTTCGTCCGCTTCTCTCCCTTGCTCTGCTTCAGCTGCTTCTGTCTCCCTTGCCCATCTATCTGCTTCTCTCTTTCCCAGATCTGAAACCCAACCCACCCACTGCCTAAATCTCAACACCAAAATTTGAAAAAAAAAAATTCAAAACAAAAACAACAACACTAACGAGGAAGAAAAGAATGAATTCCTAGGGAGAAAGTCCAGATAGAGGAGAGCGCCCCAGACACAGACACAAAGAAAAAGCTTGAATAAAAAATAAAATATTATTGAGTTAATAACAAAATATTATTAAATGTGTATTTAATGATTAAAGTTATAGTTGTTAACTATTCTTTTTTTTGAGTCCTGTACTCTACCAAACGCTTCACTAAATCAGTCCAGCCTAATCTAGTCTAAGCCAATCCAGCTTAGTCCCTAAAGTTAGTCCAGTCCGAATTAGTCCGGTGCAACAAATGCACCCTTAAAACTTTAAGTTGTCAACATTCAACCACAACTTGAAAGATGTTCTGACCTTTTTCATTCTTGATGTATTTGAGACTAGAATTTGCTCTGCATAGATGAGTAATATTGTAACGACCCGTCCCTAAAAATTATGATTTTTTTTTTATAACTTTAAAATGTGAATTTACGAAAAATGCCCTTTGAGGCAAAGACGTTGACTTTTGTTGACCATTTTGTCGTGTTACGTAAGAATCATTTTCTTGGTGTATTTGGATATTACTCGTCGCTATGAATGTTTGGGCGCAAATGGAACGCAATTTGGAGTTGCAACGAAGGAGTTATTAATGAATAAAGTCGAGGATAAAATTGTAAATTTATTATTTTCTGGAATGCTCCAGATTTTGGGAGCAAAATCTGAAAGCCATGTGTGTGGCCCAGATTAAAGGGAAGAAAAGATGGGCGGTGGAGATGAAGGACAAGGGAGAGAAAGTGTGAAATCATGTTCCTGGATTTCATTGTTATAATCTACGTATTTGTATTATTGAGATTTTATATTATTTCTCGAGAATTTATTTTAAATTGTTTGAATTTAGATTTTAAATAAACTAGTTACAAAGTTTGAAGTTTGAAATATAATTGTTTAAAACCCGTAGACCTTTGGAGGTCACAATTTATATTTTCGAATAGATCTTCAAACCATGAACATATAGGCGAAAGCCATTTGCGAGTCCGAATTATAACGGTATAGTTATGGACATCTGAAGTTGTGTTTCTAAACTATAGATTTTGATTTTCTTTAAAACTCTCACTAGGTGGGAAGGGGAACGAATGAAAGGCTTGGTTTTTGGCCTAATCACTTAAGGGAGGAGGAGGACCAATCGGAAAAGGAAGGAAAGGAAACAGCCAATGAGGAGAGGAGGGCGGAAGTTTCCCCTTCCGGTTGACCCGTGCAGCCCCAACAAAACCCGGTTTCAACTCAGTTTGATTCCAGCCTCCTCCTGCAATTTTCCGTTGAAAAACCACCATTTACTACCTGCAATCTCTTCCACTAACTCCCTTCTACCTTTCTCGCCCAAGATTGAAGGGTTTTAGGTCCAAAACCATGTAAAAATCGTACGGGTGACCCATGGAGTTTTGACGACGATGCCGTCGTTCTGGTGAGTTTCACTACCCACCACCACCCTTAGTCAACTCCCATTGGACTCAAGAACAAGACCCAATAGGTTGTAGGGGCGTTGGAACACCAAGGAAGTCGAATTGAAGAACACCCACCTTAGGGTTCCCGACGGTTTGTGGCCAGTTTGGGGTGTTTTCCGGCCAAATTGGCCTTGGCCGTAGGTATAAAGTTTATTCTACTCATTGAGATCTTCATTCTTGTAATTTTTGGTAATTTTTGGAAATAGTTGGATTTTTCAAATTAGTCGGGGTGGCCGGCCGCCACCCACAGCGGCGCGTGGCCAGAGAGCCGTCGATGTCACTCTTAGGCTAAATTAGATGCCTTGAGCTCAGTTTTGGTAATTGTATGACATAGGTTAATGGTTGGGACCTAAATTCTCTACGACACGTTAATTGGTAAAAGTGTGAATCGACGATCCGACCGTTGGATCGTCACCAAACTTTAACATATGTGATATGGTTATTACCTTGATTTCTTATATTGGTATCATCTGTGAATATGTCTTGGTTTTATAATGTGATTTCTATAGAAATGTGATTATATATATATATATATATATATATATATATATATATATATATATTTAGCCATAGACCTATGTTTATTAAACATGATTTGGCTTGTGTACTGATGATGATCATGATATGTGATTTGACGTGCATATTTGAAAGGTGGTTGATTTGCATAGATGGTATGATATGATGAAATGTGAGTGATTTTAATATATGTGAATATGAAATAGTTTTATAATTATGTTTCCTATAAATTGTTAATTTTTATATTTAGCCATCGATGTAGTTATATGAAGTGGGATTTGACGTGCATATTGGAAATATGGTTTGTTTTGTATGATTGGCTTAATTTAATGAAAGGTGAGGGCTAGTAATAGACCGTTAACCCATTGTCATGGGGTTTATTGCTTCGAATCATGTGTCACCCCTCGTGTCATTATTTCATTCTTGTTTCATTGAGTCTTTGTAACTTGAGTAACTTGATTCATGTGTTGTTTCATTGATTGGTTGTTATGCATTGTGCTCCACGATTCCGTTGAGTGATGCTTCAAAATCATGTCCTGGTTCGGATTCCGTTGAGTGATGGTCATAAATCCTTCATACTCCACTCCGCAATTCTATTGAGTGATAGTTCGGAATCGTATCCTGGTTTGGATTCCATTGAGTGATGGTTTGGAATCGTGTGATGGTTCGAAATCGTATCCTGGTTTGGATTCCATTGAGTGATGGTTCGAAATCGTATCCTGGTTTGGATTCTGTTGAGTGATGGTCTAGAATCCCTCTTACTTCGTGATTTCGTTAAGTGATGGTCCGGGACCGCATCCCTTTTGGGTTTCAGTGAATTTGGATTGAGATAGCTTCAAAGATGTAGGCTTCGGCCGAACTGTGTCGCTCTAACCCTACTTTTCATTGTGTGTATGAGACTATGGTTGTGAGATATTGTGATTGTTTCAGACGAACTGTTAGATGTTTGGGTGACTCCCTCGGAGTTTTCAAAAGTTTGGTATTGATTTCTTATGAATGATTTATATTCAAGGTTTATAAATTGTGATTGATGGCTGGTTTTATTATTGTATCACATGTTTATATTATTGTCACTCACCCGAGCCTCGTAGCTTATCTGAATGCCTGATTTGCCAGTGCACCAATCCCATAATGTAGGCATTGACTTTACATATGACAAGTCTGGGTAGATTATGAGAAACCTCTTGATATTTTGGTTCCGTTGAATGGTCTGAAACCTGATGTTGTTGGATTTCGTTGAGTGGTCTGAAATCCTTGCTCTTGTTCATTTCCTTAAGGTGATCTTAGAATCCTAAATTCAAGTGGATGAGAATTACCCATAATAGATATTGTGAATATAAATTAGAATTACCATGTTTATTACTCATAATCCAAGTGGGGATTATATAGAGTTCCTTGGTTAAATTCGTGAAATGTTTTGTTATCGCATTGCTTGATTAACATAATTAAATGCTAAGATTGTGCATCTTGATCCACGAATTGATTAATTGACGGGATTGTGGAATGACGTTGGATATGATTGTTGTTATTATGATTATTTTAGTTGATTAATATTTCCAGAGAATAGTATTGTGCTTTGTTAATTCTTTAATATGTTACACGCTATGAATTGTGATTTTATGTGGGAACGTGATTATTTATGTGATGGATGAAGTGGAAATGTTATTTGTCTTGTGGGATTATTATGTTGGATATCATTGTTATTGTTATGACTAGACTTGTTGATAAATATGGCGAGAGAATATGATTGTTCTTCGTCGTATGTTCTTTGAAGGATTGCATGATATACATTGTGATATTTTGTTGGGATATAACGACTTATGTGATGAATGTTCGAGTGTAGTGAAGTAATGAACTACGAATAACTTGATCCTTATTTAGGGTACGTAGGCAGTCTAACGAGGATGTTAGATGCAGCCATAAAGTCTACGAGGAAATATTGCGCAGTTGGATCTTAAGTTGTGTTTTGCCATATTATCCGATGACTGGGTATGTTAGAGATACGGGTATTTGGTGACGTCATGTGTCGATCCTGGATGTATGTCGGGATCGAGGCATAATAGAAAGGAGGGGCAGGACGCCCAATCAGAAAGAGGAGAAAGAGAGAGAGTGACCAATAAGGGAGAGAAGAAAGGATGGGAAATAAGAGAGTGGATGCGCACCAGATCACCCTTGACTTGGTTCCTCCTTGCCAACTCGACCCAATTTCTACACACCCCGATGCCAATTCCGACGTTTTCACAGCTAATTAGCTGTCGCCACCACCTGCACACGACTCCATGACCCTTCTTCTTTAAGTTCCATCCCAAAGCCGATGGTTTTTGGTCTTGTTTTTCGTGGGGATGGCGCCAATGGCACAGTGGGGGGAGATCGGCGGAAATTGGCCATTTCTGAAGGTAAATCCTTCAACCAATACCACCATTAGCATTCCCTTGAGCTCAAGAACAATGCCCAATCATTGGTTCGAGCGTTGAAGTCGATTTAAGGACGAATCACAAAACATCCTTTATAGGGTTTCCGACGAGTTTTAGTGAAATTAAGGCTTTTTTTTGGCAACATTGGCCTAAGTCACAGGTATGAAAGTTGATCCACTCATCGAGATCTTCATTCCTGTAAAATTTGAGAAAATTTGAAATTGTTGGATTTTCCAGCAAGTTGAGGCAGTTGACAACCACGTGCGGTGGCGCGTGGAGGAAAAACCCAAGGTTCCTCGACATGCTGAATCTGAATCCACCATCTGTTTTCCAAAATTATAACATTTTAGTAGAATTTTACTAAAAGGTCCCTATTGTGTTTAGGCACATTAGCGGGAAAGGATTACATCCCCGATAGTTCGAGCGGCTTTAGGCAATGGAAAAGCTAGTGAGTGGACCCCTTCTTAACCTATATATTTTTATAAATATTTACCTAGCATGCATGACATATTTCATGATTTGAGTGATTGATATTTTATGCTTTGCTTTATGGATTTCTATATTATGATTTATTTAATTTATGTTTTATGAAACGTTATAAACTATTAGTTTTACACTTAGAAAAGGTTTACGACTATTGCTTTTATGCCCTTTGAAATATTATGGAATGTGGTTTATGAGAATGATTTGAGTTGGATAGCTTTTATGGTTTTATACGATTTATGAGACGAGGTTTGAGCTTTTGAACTTCAAGTTTTGATGCGAGTTTTCAGACATGTTTTTAGTACTTATCTAGTGGGTTGTTATACGGCACATCAACACACCATGGGTATTATGTCTATGGCCATAGGACACGGATGATGGAGGAGTGAGATATGATATATTTATATACCCCCAGCTTCACCGCCAAAATCAGTGTCAAACAGCTTCATTAGCCACGACTAGTGTCGGTGTGGATGTTATGCTATTGATTCAGCTTCACCTACGGTGGTTGATGGACATGTTATTCGGCTTCACTTGCGGGTGATGGATAGATTATATAGCTTCACCTTCAGGTGATAGACATGTACTGCCTTTAGGCGACTATGATACCCCTAGTTGAGTACATCACGAATATGATTTACAATGTTTCACAAATGTTTTACACTGCATGCTAGGGTTTTTCATAAAACCTATATGTAGTATTATATATATCTTTTCAAAACAAGGGGTTACTATGTTCAGAAATAAAATATTTTCCTATTATTAGTATTATTATTATAAACTCTGGTCCACTCACATTTTCTGTTTTGTGCCCTCTTCAGGATTTAGATTCGAGGCACACGATCCCGGCTTCAGGACTGTACAACATAGGTATTCTTGAGTCTTCTCAGTACAGGTATCATTTCTTTGTTCGTACCATTTCATAATAATTCCTTCCATATTATTCTTAGTAGTTGTATGCTCTGAACACGATTCTGCATCGGTTTATATCTTTCTAATTAAATATTTTATCAGTATGCATATTTTAAATGGCTTCGTCACCCTCAGGTGTCGACCAGCACATGCCTATCATGGTATTTGGGAATATCGGGGTTGGAGCGTGTCAAATATACTCCACATGCCCTTTTTATGTTGCTAGGAACATTGTTGTTTCCAAGCCTAGCAATTCTTTGACATCTTTATTTTTCGTCACTTCACACAAGCAAAGTAGAAATTCAAGGATCTGAACATGGGCCAATTTCATTTGATATATACGATTGAATCCTATGTTGACATTCCAATAGAGAGAACAATTGAAAATTATTAAGATAATAAATAGCAAAAGAAAGTGACTTTGACACATCCTTTTAAATTTTTCACCCACCCCAATTTATATATGGGCATCAGATTGAATAAAAAAACAGAATTAATGACCATAATTAAACAAGGGTCTGCAAGAGGCTATAATAAGAGGCTAAACAAAATTTGTGAAAATTAATTGCCAAAGAAAATCAATTCACAACGTAACGTACCCAAAAATTTATTGAAAGTCTTGGCAACTAGTCCACAAAATAAACTTGTACCTGCATTGAAATTCCAGATTGTCAGCAAAGTCTTCAATGAATATGTTACCAATTAGTTATATCATGTTTAAACCAGGTAACATGGTACAAAAATATGATCTCCTTAGCATTCCTCAATATGGTACAAAATTGCGGTAAGTTTCTTTGCAAAATCAATAATGCTTACATAGCCTCCTTGTGCCTACACATTTATAATGTTGCTGGAGGTGAGTTTCTTTGAAATCAAAATCAACAACTCTAACCCACATATGAAAGGCCTAATAAGTGATGGATTGCCTTGGTGTTTAGGCATTCTTCTTCAACTCATTCACTTCCAAATTTAAACTTTCTTTCCCCTTAGTGTAGATTAGTGTACAATATTGATTTTAATGAAAAGATAAAAAGGGTCCCAAACTTCTAAATATTTCAGATAATTCCAAAACAAATGCAATAAGCAAACTTTAGTACCACTAAATTTGATAGCTTTGAATAATGTTCTAAAAGCCGCTAGTCAGACAGTGAGGCTTAGTTGGTTTTTTCTTGATTTAATTAAATTATTATATCTTGTAAATAAGTGTCTATGTGTAATACATACTTGTATTGGAAAACATAAATTGCACCATAAAATGATAGATAAATTATAAAGTACTCTAACATATTGTGAACGTATGAAACAAGGATACAATGTGTTTATTCATGTAGCATCCCACATCGTCCAGGAGAGTGGATCATGTAAGCCTTATATGTATATTCTCATCTCTACCTAGCACGAGGTCTTTTAAGAGCTCACTGGCTTCGGGTTCCCATCAGAACTTTGAAGTTAAGCGAGTTCACGCGAGAGCAATTCTATGATGGGTGACTCACTGGGAAGTTCTCGTGTGAGTTCCCAGAAACAAAACCGTGAGGGCGTGGTCGGGGCCTAAAGCGGACAATATTGTGCTATGGCGGAGTCGAGCCCGGGATGAGGTGGGGACCCGGGTCAGGATGTGACAATTTGGTATCAGAGTCAATCCCTGACTGGAAGTGTGCCGACGAGGACGTCGGGCCTCTAAGGGGGTGGATTGTAACATCTCACATCGCTCAGGGGAGTGGATCTTGTAAGCCTTATATGTATATTCACATCTCTACCTAGCACGAGGCCTTTTGGAAGCTCATTGGCTTCGGGTTCCTATCGGAACTCTGAAGCTAAGCGAGTTCGTGTGAGAGTAATCCCATGATGGGTGATCCACTGGGAAGTTCTCGTGTAAGTTCCCAAAAACAAAACTGTGAGGGTGTGGTCGGGGCCCAAAGCGGACAATATCGTGCTATGGCGGAGTCGAGTCTGGCATGTGGTGGGAGCCCGGACCGGAATGTGATAATTCAAGTATTCAACAAGTTTCTTATAATTTATTAAAAACATAAAATGTAAAATAGAAGTTACCTAATTTTTATTTGGGAGAGAGTTGTAACCCAAAAACATTTTCTTAATAAAAAAATAAAGCAAAAAAAAAGAAGTTATAAGACTGCCTAACCCACCTAGACCCACCTAGGCTCGCCTAGGCAGGGGCTTATTAGGGCTATCAAAGCGGGCACCTAGACTTGTCTAGATGCTCTTTCTTATTTATTAAATGCCTAGACATTAATTTGAGCAGTGGTTGGCCATTTAGCGCCTAAGTTGAGTCTAAGCAGCCCTAGGCGAAGCTTTTGACAGTGTGGTGGGTGATTTTTTTACCCCATCCCCATCAATTTTTTTTCTCATTTGTCCAGGGTTTGGATAGATTTATAAGTTTTTTTTGTTAATTGATTTAGAAGTTTTAATCTTATTTTCTTGCGAAATAGTTTTTAATCTCAAACGATTAAGACAGAAGGAGGATTGGGAAATTGAAAGAGAAGAATTTGTTGATAGTATGAATTCCACGTTAGAGAAATAAGTGATCTTTTATGTGTTCATAAGTAGTTGAATTACTCATGATATTGCCAATTTATTTTCTGGTAAAATTTCAACTATATGTTCTAGTATTAGAGTAGGTTGCCTCACGTGCGTATGAAACCCAAAAAACACACGTACCCTATGTCACCCAATTTGTGTTATTCTTGTGTTGGGCTTGAAAATTTGTCAAGTCAGGGTAAGTGTTGAGAATATGAATATATCGATACTGATATCGGTTATCTTTGACGGAAGTTATGAAAATTGACAATGGAGTGCTTATATCTAAACTATATATTAATGAAACTCTCATTGTTAATCAAAATAGCATGAAAATACATTTTTGTCTTATATTACAACAAAAAAGTTAAGGACAGTAATGTAATTTTACAAAATAAAATTTTCTTATTTTTTGTTCAAACCTCACATACAAATAATTTTATCATTCTTAAATTAATTAAAAAAACAAGAAACAAATCTCTCTCTTCTCACTTTCACGTTCTCTCTCACTCATTTCCTCTCTCTTTCAATTAAACACAAAAATAAAAAATTTCACACACATTGCATGTGAATGTATACTAGTTTTATTATTAATTTAAGATAAAAAAACCACTTTGTAGTACCCACGGTTCTCCTCTCCATCCATCACCCCTTCAATTTTTTATTCCCTTCGTTCTCTCCGTTTCATCACTCTCTTCCCTGTCTCTCGTCCCTACGTCTCTAATCTCTACTAATTAATAAAATATTTATTATCAATCAAAAATTTATAAAATTACTAATTTAAGATTCTAATTAAATATGAATAAGAAATATAAAGTATAAATATAATTTTACACAATCAAATTTTGCTATTTTTTTTCAAAACCTCACGTATATGTGATCCTAACATATATCTAAATTTTTTTTTACAAAAAAAAAAATTCCCACTCTCACATTCTCTATCCCTTCCCTCTTCTCTCCTTCTATTTCAAAAACAAAAATAAAAAAATTTCTAACGCAAAGCGTGTGCCACATGCTAGTTCTTATTACAGAAACCGGCCCCTCCCCTCGCTCGGCCTCTCTGCCACTCCCACGCCAGGTCCTCCGTCACTCTCTCTCCAGGTAGAATTCCTCTCTTTCTCTCTAGTTTTGTTTAATTTGGGATTTTATAGTTGTTTTGGTTGGATTTGATAAATTCGACGGCCAGAATTTTTCGATCGGACGTTTTGACTCTCCGCCCCTAGTTCTCACCGAGCCACCATCAGGGTTTTTCCAAATAACCTCAGATATATATTTTTTTCTTTTCGATTTGAGTTCATATTTTTTGAGATCTGAACTGATCTCGCATGAGTCTTCATGGATTAAAGTTTTGAATTATTGTTTTTCTTTGTTGTTATTAATAATTGTCGCCGTGTGCAATCTTTTATTAATTCATGTGATGGCTTGACGTTCTGCAGTGATGAGAATCTGTCTTCATTTTCGTTTTTCTTATGCTGATTAAAAACTACCGTTCCGTTGATTTGTGGTATTTATGCAAATATGGTTGAATAATCGATTTGGTCAGAGATGAAAGAAGAGTTTAATCAAGATGGAGTATATTCTGGAATTCTAGTCTTGGAGGAGTCGATTACAAAAAGCAAAGTTTATGTGGCCATTGATAGTTGCCGCCCAAGTCAGTGCCCCATTCTTCCTATTTCACACCAATGAGAAGGGTGTTCACTAGCTAGAATTCTACTTGCTTAAATTACGTTTTTGTTTGATATTTTGTATGAAAATGGCCATAAATCATTAAAAACAAATGATGAGTTACACATATATGAGTTAACTCATTATATATTTTGCCAGTTAGTACTGCAGTCTAATGATATTCTCCTTCATTTGTAAGTAACATGTTTTAGGTTCGATTCTCGTCAAAGACGAAGTTGAACCATATTATTAATTACCTATTGTGAGGTTTAACCCATCCCCTCTCCCAGTAAATAATATCATCAACTCAAGGACATAATTGAAAGTTAATTGAGTGAGAAATATGATCAATGGGTTTATCTTGAAAACTAGGGATTTCTCATAAAATTAAAAATATGCTTGCGAATTGATTTATATATAGTTGTGGTGCCTTTATGAAACAACTTCTTAAACATTAACAAAAACAAATGGCACGTCTGTCATGTAACATACGTACCTGAGCAAATGAGATGACTTTGATTAACTTGGTCATCATTTTCCCGTTTTTGAACGTTTATACAAATATCATCAGTGGCAGGAATAGTCTTCTCAATGGTAGGCATTGGTTTTAATTGTATGGCTATCAAGATAAGAACACAAGGCCAGTTATATATTAATACAATAAACTAGTTCCTGGAAGCAAGATTCTTCTATTGCTGCGTCTAATAAGATTAAAAGAAAATAAAATGCTCAAGTAGGACAAAATTTAGAATGAAGAGAAAATGAAAAGCTTTACTAACCGTTATAAATATATTGTTCCTAGAAACTGAGCGAGCTTCCACTTAAGAATGCAGACCGCATACTAGCTACTTTATATAAGGTGTTTCCCCAATGTAGTTTTTAGCAATGGTTAACTCAGGGTTGTGCTGAATTTAATCTCACGCAATATCTACATATTGTGAAGTGAAAGAAGAATAACATTGTTTAGAAATTATACATATGTTAAAACCCAACACAAAAGCACTGTTTATTAAGAGTGAACGGACTAAAACGCCCTCCTAATTCTTCTTTGTGCGACATTTTCTGCTATTTTGCACGGTAAAAAGACCTTTCTGCCATGATTACCCACTATTCCCTTATTGCTCCAGCTTCGGAAAGAGAGATTTGTCCACGCTGCCCACGCGTCGATCATCCTCGACGACTCTGCTTCGACTTCTAGACTTTTCCACCTTTCCTTTTCACTTCTGTCTCTTTCACAATTCTCGGCTTATGTCGGTCTGAATCCTAGATTTCTTTCACTCCCAAACGTTGAGGTTCGTGACTTCGCCGTTGATTTGAACCCCACCAGCTTCGATGCAGTCCTTGGAGACACCCCTGCCACCTTTGCCGTAGTCGAATTCTTCGCTCACTGGTCAGCTTTTCTAATTTCTATGTAAACCATTGATTTTATTTGGGAAATAAATGGAACCCCTTATGTTTTTTGCTTTAAGTATTGATCTTTGAGTGTTACTCAGTAGATATTAGATCGATTGGAGGCTACCCATTTGAAAAAGAAGAGAGATCACATGGATGATGGATCATATGAGGTTCTCCAATTATTTGAGATCACATGGAAATATTTAATTCCGTATTTGTAATTCTTTATTGTTTCATTCAGTTCGTTAAATTCATTTAATTGTCTTTGTAATTCTCAGAAAACTAGAGAGGCCAGCCGGCCCTAACTTCCTTCTCTTTTGGTTAATCCTGTGAATTGGAGATCGGATCTCGCTGTTCTCTCTCTCTCATTTGGGTTTTATGCATTGCCATGGTGGTGGGAAGATTATGGAGAAGCTTTGAAAAACAGAGAGAGGAAATGAGCTTTAAACAGGTAAAGGAAACAAAATTGGAACAAAAACTTCCAGTGTTTATAAATGTGAGGTTTTTCAGTAAGTGTGCTTCGTAAAAAGGTTTTAATCTTTCTTAGAAATATAGCTTTTTCAATTATGCAATGCTTTGAATGATAAAAAAAAAAAAAAAAAAAAACCATTGTAATGTTAGTGTTTTGTGTATCTGATTTGTAACTACATTTTCTATTTCAGATTATTGTCAAAGCAGTATATATAAGTTACAAAGTGCTCTTGCTGAAATAGAAAAGAAAAAAAAAAAAAAAAAGGTGAGTCAGGCTACCAAGAGTGTCAAATTTAGAATTTACAAATCTTTGTTAATCATATCGATAAGTGTATATATATATGCTATTTGTATGGTCCTTTAAAATTTTATGGCACATAAAATTATTTTCTTTGTATACACAGTGGAAAGCCTGTTGCTCATAGGTGCAAAACAGGATGTATGTTTATGTCATATAGGAAAAAAAAAAAAATTAAGGATAGTATGATTAAAATCACTCTTTGTTTGGTTGAAATACAAATGCAAGAGCTTTACTCTAATTAGATAAATACTAGTCATACTAAACGTAATATAATGAATTTCAGGACTATATTTCTTGAATGTAATTTTCTAAACACTGATGGCATTTGAGTTTACCTGCGATTATTCAAGTACTATTATCATTGTTTTTCTTCTTTGTTTAAAAATTGCCTCCACCTAAACTTCACCTGCAAGTTTTTATTCACCAGGTATTTGAAAGAAATAAGGAATTGACTCACTTCTTCAAAGCTTTGATGTCATATTTAATGCTGGGAGCTAAAACCTTTGCTCTCCTTCTTCAAAATGTTACTTTTGTGTGAGTTATCCTTATTTTAAAGTTTTCATATTTCATATTCTTCTTTGCACAAAATCACTGGTTGATTCCTCATTTCATGCGTGTATATATATATATATATATATATATATATATATTACCATTTCTGCGATCATTTAATATTTCCTGCTGGATATAACCTCATTACATATTTGTGAAAGTGTTACTCAACATCAACTCTTATAAATGTGTCATGTTTCGCTGATTTAACCGTTTGGCGTTTGGTCAATACTTATTTTAGATGAATAACTAAATTTCATTTTTTTTAAGTACATTTTAAACTTGACTTGGAAAAAAAAAATGTCTGCCAACAAAACAATCTTAATACTTTTTATACAATTTTATCATTAAATACAGGAAAAATGCAATCTAGGTTTTACAGCAATTTCCCTGTGACAGGCAAATACTTCTTTGTTTTATGCTTGCCACTGTGTTGACAAACATGGTAAACAATTTAACCTCAGTTCTTTTCTTAAATTTCATTCGCTTTTATCTTTTTCAATTTCAGGACAATAATTTTGAATCACACGTTATAATTAGCCTGCAAACGTGCATCTCTTGTTGACAACATGCTGATTCATATCATTTTCTATGCTTTTGGTAAGCAAACACTTGAGAGTTCAGAGTTTGATTCTCATTGGTTTTGTTTTGGAACTTTCGTTATTATCCAATTCTAACAAATGCTTTTTTGTTGTTTGTAGATCATGTGTTTAATCAATATTCTTCAAATTGTACAATTTTAGACCTCCTCACTAAAGACATTATTCACGCTAGACCTAGAGGATTCAATGGTATCATAAAAATTTAAGACTTTATCTGCATTGTTTTCTTTGCATTTTTAAATTCAATTTTTATCTAATGCATGTTTATGTTTTCCAATTTTTACTATATATTTAAAATAAAGAAGCAAAACAAATCTGAAATACACACCTGCAAAACGTTGATGATGTTCCTATGAAATCACTGAAAAAAAGATCCTCTCCCAAGCATTACAAACTAGGGGCTCATGCTTTATCCTTATTTTCAAATTCTCGCTTTTCAATTTTAATCTGCAATTAAGTTTAATTTTTTGTTTATTCTGTGAGTTACATGCATGAGAATTCATTTGTCGTTTGTTTTCCCTGCATCTGAAAAATGCATCAATATGTAGCTGTAAAATTACATTTTGTTTTCTGTTTTAGATAAACCCTGCCTTTTTGTTTTTCCCAGTTGTATCTGCATCCTTGCAAGCTATCTATACTGAAGGTGAAAGCTTTTACCTTTACAGCTCTTGAACAACTAATGTAATTACAACTTTTAAACGTTCTTTTTTTTTTTTTTTTTTTTTTCCTCTTGACATAATTGATCATTTGCAAACCAGGGTCACCAGGGTCTTCCATATCCACCTATACTTTCTCTCCAACTCTGCTGCACAATAATCAGTTCCAAATCTATTTGATTTCTCCTTTCCCGTTTTAATTGCACTTAATTAATAGTATTTAGATGTTTTTACTCTCGATTCATTTAGTTAGTCAAGGTATTAATCTTCTGCAGATTATGACTTACATTTTGTTGTTCATCTGCCTTTTCTTTTCCTATTTATGACACACCCTGTTCTGTGGCTGCCAAGCGTACTTGAAAAGTACTCTAATTTGAAAATTGCGTTTTATGTACCAGTATTCCAAATATATTGCAATTTTTTCATTTGTGTTCTCTTTTTTTTTTTTTTTTTTTTTAAATTTTTTCTAGGCAAGTGAACGCTGATGTAATGCGTTGATTACCCAATTGCCATAATATAGCAGGCCTCTTCGTAGACAGATTGAAGCATCGCAGGTAAATGCAGAGTTGAATACCTTTTTACGGCATATTCTCAGCTTTTTAATGCATTTTCGATGCAGGTGTTTAATTTGTTTCAGTTAGACTTATGAAGTTTGATTACAGTCTTCACTTTCGATTGTACCCGTTTGGTGATGATTTACTTAGAATTTGTCAATCATTTTAATGCATGTAAGACGGTTTTTGCTTTTTAGGATGCTTTTCTAACCTTTAGACATTACTCGATTTGATTTTTTTAAATGGTACATGAATTTCCAACTTTGCTCTTTTAGTATGTTGTTACAGTGATTTAATTGATGTTTGTCCATAGATTTTTGCTAACTTTAATTCCCTCATTCTCACGTTATCTATAAATTGTTGTATGATTTTAATTTTAACTTCTTCGTTTTTATTTATTCCCATTTCTTCCATTGATACTCGATGTTTGCATTTACTAAAATTGCATCAAATTAACGCTTGATTGTACTGACGAAAGTGAGAGGATCAACTCTTTGCATAAAATTGTATCAGTTTATATAAAAATGTACACAAATGAAGGTAGAAATCTGTCTATGTTTCAAAAACCAATTTACTTAATGAATTTCTTTTATATATTTTCCATCTCTCTCAATAAGTATTCTTTAACAAAACTAAAATCTTTCAGTTGTAACAACCAAAGAGCCAGTTACATTTTCCTTTATTTGTGACAATTGATGTAGTAATTGAAACCTTTTTCAATTTTTAGTGTCTTTATGTTTTTCAGTTTTTACTTTTCTGTGTATATATTATGTCTTGCATTCTTTTTTTGGTTTTCAAACTACAAGTGGGTATACCAGAAGACTACAGCTTTCCATATAGTTTCATATTCTGTGATTAAATAAAAAATAAAAAAAACATGTAAAACTGTTGTACTTTGTTGCTAACCTTCATACACAATCAGGTCATGCTATTCATAAAGTGGTTCGAAGAATTCTAGGAGCTTGATTCACCTAATTTATCCTCTTCATGGAAAAATTCTTTCAAAAAGTTGAAGCATCTTTCATTGTAAATAACATTTAACCTTTTGTGATGATATTTTATCCCTTTGAAACATATTTTTTCATGTGCTTTTCAATCCTGCAGCAATGTGCGGGTAGTATTTCTAAACCTCTATGTCTAGTCATAAAAATTAGTTTAGTCTCGCTCTCAACATTATTAATATGCAGTGGTTTTATAGTATTTACAGAAGGGAAAAATTAAGGCGCCACTAATAATAATTATCATTTGAATGTTCTTACCAAATCTTTTTAACAAAACACCGATAGTAATAAGTGTAGCGCAATCGGAATCGTTCAAGGTTCCGTGCGGAGTGACAGAATAGAGGTATTGAGCCATTTTTTCTCCTCTTTCAAAACCCTGAGACCTGAGAAGTGGGATGACATTGCAGCTAGGATTGGTGTTGCTGAGTAACTTGTTCTTTTCAACCATGTATTTTGCTAGTTCGACGCTTTCTAGTGCTTCGTCTACAACATAATGAAGACTGGTATAACCATTAACGTCTTGTATTTCCAAGTCTTTTGGTCTCATTTAGTCCACCTATTTTCTTGCAATGTGCACCTTCTTACATAAGATTGCCATTTGAAGAACTGTCCCAGTCCTACCGTTTTTCGTAAGTCTTGCAGTTACTGCCTTGGGATGTTGGATAATAAACTCCAGTGCAGCATCCCATTCATCATTCTCCACCAAATCCCATAAAGTTTGATTAACGTGGCTGTCCTCGTGTCCTGCCAAGCTAGCTAACGTTATATATATATGACATATAGTTGTTACCTTCATCACCGAAAGTAAACATAGAGACCATACAGTTACATATTTTTCTTATTCTTCTTAATTTTAGGCTTTCTTTTATTATCACCCCCAATAACCACATTAAAATTTAATATTAAAGGACTTATATACCGTAATATGCAATGACAGCTTTGACCTCATAAGGTTCTAAATTTTTTTTTTTTAAAATTTCTAAATACACCCAAATCACTTTTAGTGTGTATATTCCTTCCCTTAACATTGGATCCTGCTAAGTCTATCATAGTTGAAATTTAAGTTGTACTTTTGAAATATTGCAGTCAGGTACTTGCTTGTTTGGATATTCTTTTTCTTCAAAGGAGCGGATTAGTGTCTCTGGGCTTAGTAACAAGACTGTTAAAGTTGATATAGAAACTTGTCTCAGTAACATTGATATTATACTGTGCTATGAGATTGAGCACAAGATGCTTGAAGTTATTTATTACAAATTATAAGTTATAACTTGAGCAACTGAAGAAATATAACTACGTCTGTCATTATCCACTGTTAATCTCACGAAATTGGGGGCTTAGGTACAGTGGAATCCTATGACGGGAAATTTGCGTTTGATTCTAGCATTGAGCATTCAAATGAAATGGCCACTCTTAAGATTGAATGTGTTTGGCATCCAACATAATATCCGAGTTGTTCAAATTTTCAGCAGTATATCCCATGTCAAAGAGTAGGCTAGTTTCTGGGAAAGTATGAAGCAACCCAAAAATAATATTTGTGAAGTTAATGCAGAATCAATTCTCTTAAATTCTTTTTTCATTAATGATGGCTTTTCAAATCTAAATCTTCATTATTTGAAGAAACAAATAAGATCTTTGGTTGACCTTGTGTATTTGCACCTAAGATGTGAAAAGTGTGCAGTGTATGTAAAAAACGTGGGGTGTATGTTAAGAGTGTGGGTGTGAGGGTATTATAGGAATGTATATGGTGTGTATTAAATATATGAAGTGTATTCCACAATATGTGGGGTGTTAATATAACAAAGCCACTTTTATTGTGTATAGGGTACTTTTGTTCTATTTTACCATTGAATACCGTCCTTTTTTTTTTCATGTAAATTGCAATTGTTAATTAAAATCCAATGTTGATAGCATCATGCATTTTAACTTTCTATTTGTAAAAAGAAAAATAAACGACTATTTTATATACAAATAACGATGTAAAATTTGAAAAGAGTTCAATCAATAAATATTGAACGGAACTCTCTGTGGGAATAAAGATATAATACCTTCATTGGGCGATTCTTCTATTGCCGACCTTTCCTCTGGCTCTGCATCAATAGTCGTTGGGTTGCTATCAGTGTGATCGTCGGATATCTCCTCTAAAAAAAATGAAATCCTTAATGTTTATATCGTATCACTCTCTATTGGGAAATATATTTCTCCCTTTTCCTTTCTTATTTTTGTTGTTGTTTAAATTGAGCTATTCTACTAAGGATATATTGATTCAATTGAAAATAGCCAGGCCGAAGCCAAAATTGACACAATTTACGTCTCTCTATTTATTGGAAAAAAAAAAGAAAAAAAAGACGTCTTCGGCCTATGCCAAATAAATTGGGCTTACTACACTTTTATGCAAAATACAGTGCAACAAAAAGGCAAAGAGGAATGTTTGGCTTCTTAAAAGTTGAGGAGGAGTTCCTCATCAAATACTTTGTGGTTGATTCGCAGTCTGGTAATTATGATCAAAATTGTCCAAGCTATGAAGTATTAAAAAATGATCATTTATGTAAAAACAAAATAATTAGGTTGTTTAGTCAATTAATTATAGCAAATAGATATAGATGGTTCGTAAATAATGCTTTTATCGAATGTAACCACATGCTTTTAGACAATTCAATGAATAAATGATCTCATATTTTATTGATTTTACAAAAATGATCTTTACAAAATGATTTATAACATTAATAATTTCGATCAGAAGCACAAAATTCCGTCAATCGGTCACGAAGTATTTTGAGGAGGAACTTCTCCTCATCCTCATCCTCAGCTGGCTTCAACTTTTCTGCCAAAATATCCCATGCAACTTTGGCTGTGCTGATGCCCATAATAAAAGAAAAAGTATCGTCCCCACAAAAAGTTTGGATCGAGTGCAAAGCCTCGGCATTACTCTTCTTCCAAGCTTTAAATTCAGCCTCACCATCTTCTCGTTTAGGAGCCTCAGTGGTGGCTTCCACAACGTCCCAAAGATCTTTGCGAACGGGTAGGTTTTTACTCGGAAACTCCATTCTTCATAGTTATTTTGGTTTAGAAGTTTATGAACAACTAAACTTGAGACAACTGTATCTGTCATCTTCAATCTGTAAATTTATCAAACCTGAATTTATGTTGTTCGAGCATATGTTAAAACAAACTAGTAAGAAAAAGGTAATACTCACAGATTGAATTTTTGGGCAATCTTCAGATTAAGCTATGCACATAGTGCAGCCAAAGTTCTTATTTATGATAACAAATCAGCCATTAAAAAAAGACTCAAGATATCCTATTATTTATTACAGCTGGACTTATGAGTCCATACTGAAGACAAAAAACAAAGGGCAGCTCCGCCGGTGCAAGTTAATTGATAGAGTAAGCCCTAAAGATGAGAGAAATAACGTGGTACGATAGAGAAATGCAATTAAAAAAGACTAGAAGTGATGACTTATTCTAGAATGAGTAAATTGTAGCAATGAACCAATGGTCCCTAAATTTTAACTCAATTATAGCAATAGTCCCTTAATTAAAAATTTATAAATTGTAGCAATGGTCACTAAACTTTAACTTCATTGGAGCAATGGTCCCTCAACTAAAAATCCATTACCATTAGTTCCTCAACTTATCAAAACGTCTAGCTAGGGTCCCTCAACTAAAAATTCATTACCATTGGTCCCTTAACTTTAATCTAACTAGAGAAATTGTCCCTCAACTTTAAGTCAATTAGAGCAATGATCCCTCAAACTTTAACCCAATTGTAGCAATGATCATTCCAACATAACTCATTTTGACAAAGTTGACGAAAAAGACCATAGTTACACGTTTTGATTAGTTGATGGACCCCAATTGTAGTAATGGTCATTCCAACGTAACTTATTTTGGCCAAATTCTAACGAACTTGACAAAAAGGACCATAGCTACACATTTTGATGAGTTGATGGACCAATGGTAATGGATTTTTAGTTGAGGGACAATTGCTCCAATTTGATTAAAATTGAGGGACCATTGCTACAATTTACTCGTTTGGAATTTGCTAGGTGAGAAACTGGATGTATTAGTTGACGTCAATTGTAAATTATAACTTAATTTTCATGGCAATTATTTAGCCCTTTGGATGGGAATCTATACCAACTAACAATTAACAATATATGATTAAAAAAATCCACGAATTTCATGTTCACGAATGTAAGTAACAAAGTATAAGTTATGTTAATCAGTACTTAAGTAATAATTTAATCATTAACAATCACGTTACATAATTTGCAAAATATGATTTAAATAGATAGTTGATAGGATTTTTACCACGTGCAAAAATAAGAATAAAAATACTTAAAAATACTTACAATAGAACAAGGTAGTTGTAGTATAAACGCCTCAAGCAATATCGTTTTTCACAAGGATTGAATGAATAATTTGTGTTTAAAACAAATTCTTAATTAATTATTTAAAACAAAGTTTGGAAAATGTTGATTTTGTGACCTAAAATATTAAAAATGAACTTTAAACTAAAACAATTAAAGAATTAGCAAAATAAAGAAAACAAAAGGAAACGTTTGAAAACCAAATTGTAAAAGCTTAGGGTTCCGCTGTCATCTTAACAATTCTATGTAGTTTTACCAATTACTAATGAATTACACATGCAACTTTAAAGGTTAGGTTTTCCTTATGCATATTCTCCTCGTGATATTCAAGCAAGAACGTATATATAACATGCAACCCGTCTACAATATTCAAATCAAATATGAATATGCAAGACTCATTAAGTTTTATGAAAACCCCTTGAAAAATCATGCAACCCCTAAGAGCGTGATATTCGCCTTAGGTGAAATTACAATTATTAACCACAAGAAGCAATACTCAATCATCTGGTGATATTTTGACCGAATTGCATCTGATTACTTATCTAAACATCCTAATAATAGCTAAGTATTAAGATATAGAGAAAGTTTAAACACAGTGATTAATAATTCAAAATATGCATGCATAATATCATAAGCAATCAACTAAAAGACCACACATTCATACTAAGGCTCGTAGCTTCGCCCTAGCAAACCGAAATTAGTCAAGGACAACCATAAAACAAAAGGAATTTTATTGAAATATAAAAAGGATAGAAAACACCTTAAAAGAAAATATAAATCGTCAAACCCTAACCAAGTTCTCCAAATTGATGCGTTTTTTTCCTTTTTCTAATGGCTAAAAAGCCTTATTTATACAACTACAAAATAAAACCCTACCTAGAAAATGTCTTAAAATAAAACTAGGAAACATAATAAAATAATAAACTAGAAAATAAAAGGTTTCCTATTTGAACTGAAATTCGAACTTCTTAGACAATTAGATTTTTGTCCAACCAAATCAACTCCGATTTGGTCCCCAAAAGTCTCTTTTTAAAGCTTGATATCCTAACAAATCCTCAGAAGGAATCTTCCTCAAAATATGTCATTTTGACCTCTAAAATACCCAAAACATCCAAAAATGTCAACCTGGGAAAACTGCGCGCTGGGCTTTTATTTCATTGCCACGGTCAAACGGCTTGGTAGAAAAAATCTGAAACTTTGATACAATCAACTTGAAAGACTCACGAACATCCTTCAATTGGAATCGCTCCAAAGTTCTCCCGTTTGATTACTTTATTGTTAAGAGGAAGTCAAATGTCCTACATTAGAAATATAATTCAAAGTATCAAAATCTCACCAAAACAATCAATAAATTAATACTAAGATTAGGATAAAATATATAGTATAATATTGACTCATCAAATACCCCAAACTTAACTTTTTTGCTTGTCCTCAAGCAAAACAAAATTCAAAAACAAAAACAAAAATTAACAAACTAAAAACCTAAACAAAAATTAACTCAAAAACAAATGAAATAGCAGACCTGGGTCAACGTTTGAACAGATTCTTGTACATGGTTCCAAAGAGTTTCTTTCAAAGCCGCACATCGACTTCTTTGGAAGTCTTGTCGTAGTGGACTTCAATTTTGTTTACCTGTATTGTTTAGATGTAGGAAGCAAACCGTAAAGCAAAAAACTCCACAGATTTGTTTTAACGGATTATGAATTACATACTAAAAGTGTAAAACTAATCATAAAACTAGACATAATCCAACTGTAAACCTTTAAACTACATGAGTTGAAATCAAGTTGGTAAAACCACCACAACTCATGTCATAGGCCATATGACACTAAGATTCCGACTCGTGGAGCTAACTCAAATTACATCAAGCTGAAAAGTTTGGAACCAACCTGGCGAGGCTGAGAAACAAGTGTGCTAAAGTCCTTCACATCACTATGGATATTTCCGTAGTCATATTGTCCCCCAAGTCCACTTTCATCATCGAAGTATGGAAATTGCCCATCATCGTCACATTGTTGCCTTGATTCATCTGATACAACACCAAGTACTCTATATAAACTACTTGCATATTTCATCAGTAATAAAATAAATAAATAAATAAAAGGATTGAGAAAACAAATGGACGTTCCAAAAATTTAATTATTGGTATATCTATTTGTTATCGAGAAAGAATTTATTACCTGAGGACTGTTGGATAATGGCCAAATTAGTTCCTTGTTTTGTGGCTTTTTCAAAGCAATGTTTTGTGGCTTTTTCAAAGCCATGTTTTGTGGCTTTTTCAAAGCCATGTTTTGTGGCTTTTTCAAAGCCATAATTATTTGGCATAAGAAGGGGCACGGGTGAGAGAGAGTGGAAGAGAGCAAGGAAGAGATGTAAAGCATCCAAAGAGATGGTGAGAGCATTTGGCTCTACCATGGGTAAGGGTGAGAGAAATCAAGAGAGCTAGAGTGAAAGATCTCTTGTGAAAGAACTCTTGGGGTAGAATGAGGCTCTTGGGAAAATTCTGTGAGTGGGTGTACAAGGGATATGGGATTGGGTTATGTCGATTTAACTCATGTGTAACTTGTACTGTTTTTCTCATAGTGAAGAGCAATATCTCTCCGAGGACGTAGGCAGGTTTTTGCCGAACCTCGTAAATTTCTCGGTGTCTTTATTTCTTGTATTTTATTTTGTTCAACTGTGTGTGATTTTGGTGAGGTTGTAATCTGAATCTCGGTTTCGCACTAACGAACGGGCCAAGGCACAACAATTGGTATCAGAGCATCGTTGGGGGCTTTGGTTCGTTGGAGGTCCAGATTTGTTGTTCACCATGGAATTTTCAGTTGAGCAGTTTAAAGGGAGAGGCGGTTTTGCTCTTGGTAAAGGAGAGTAATGGAAGCCTGAAGAAATGGAAGCCGTGTTTAGGGATGCTTGGATCAACTACGAAAGTTGATGTTGAGGAAGAAGACAAAGGCCTCTTTCTTCTTACCTCACTTTCAAATTTGTACGAGAACCTTGTGAAACTTTACTGCAAGGAAAGAAATAGTAAGTTTGGAGCAGGTGCAAGCTTCTTTGGTGTGGAATGATACACACAAGAGACCATGGATGATGGTGGGCACAAGACTGCTTAAGCTATTCAAGGTTGAAATCGTGGAAGAAAATTGGAAAGAGGATCTGAGAGAGACAGCAGGTTCGGATCCGGTTCCGGAGGCAAGGGTCCACAGTGCTACGGGTGCAAGGCCGGGTTAGCAAGTTTGTGGTGGAAGACTTTGAGTATGCCCTTTAGGTACTCGAAGCAACACTTCTCCTGGTGATGTTTAGTCTCAAGTGTTGCAGGGGTTTTGCAGCAGGTGGAGCTATGAGATTCACAGGTGATGAGAAGGTCCTGAGGTAGGAGGAAGTATGAGAATTTTGTCTGGCTCGATGTGTTGTTGCTGGAAATAGGCGCGCTGACGAGTTTCGAGGTTGCAGACAATGAAGAGGAGGAAAACCTGCTGGAGGAGACGAGGATGTGTTGAGATCCTGTCTGAAGCTAAATGGTGATTTTTAGCTTGCAGCAGCTGCACATGCATTGGCAGTAACTGAATCGGAACAGGACCAACGAGGTTGATTCAGAGTGTGCATGCTGGTACGTAAGGCCAATGGACTTTGGTACAATTTGGCCAAGGTGGAGATTGTTGGATAATGGCCAAATTAGTTCCTTGTTTTGTGGCTTTTTCAAAGCAATGTTTTGTGGCTTTTTCAAAGCCATGTTTTGTGGCTTTTTCAAAGCAATGTTTTGTGGCTTTTTCAAAGCAATGTTTTGTGGCTTTTTCAAAGCCATGTTTTGTGGCTTTTTCAAAGCCATAATTATTTGGCATAAGAAGGGGCACGGGTGAGAGAGAGTGGAAGAGAGCAAGGAAGAGATGTAAAGCATCCAAAGAGATGGTGAGAGCATTTGGCTCTACCATGGGTAAGGGTGAGAGAAATCAAGAGAGCTAGAGTGAAAGATCTCTTGTGAAAGAACTCTTGGGGTAGAGTGAGGCTCTTGGGAAAATTATGTGAGTGGGTGTACAAGGGATATGGGATTGGGTTATGTCGATTTAACTCATGTGTAACTTGTACTGTTTTTCTCATAGTGAAGAGCAATATCTCTCCGAGGACGTAGGCAGGTTTTTGCCGAACCTCGTAAATTTCTCGGTGTCTTTATTTCTTGTATTTTATTTTGTTCAACTGTGTGTGATTTTGGTGAGGTTGTAATCTGAATCTCGGTTCCGCACTAACGAACGGGCCAAGGCACAACAAGGACTTCCTGCGTCGCCTTCCAAGGCACTAGAGCAAAAAAGAGCATATCATGAAATAGAAAGAGTACACCAAAAAAATATGTGGTATGATTGTTGACAGTTGACACACATTATTTTTACTTGAGGTAGAAGAAATAGCTTATAAACTCTTCTGGTTAGTAGTGGCAATCTTCAGGAAGTTTTGTATTAATTTACAGGGTTCTCCACTTGCAGGGAGCAGTAAGGATTTTGGATTTTTGGGAGGAGCAATATCTGAGAACTCTTCTTCCAAGGATTTTGTGAAATCAAGATCCTGCTGTGCTTTGGTCTTCTTTTGTGTAACTGTTACTGGTTGTTCTGCAGGACGATCGTTCTTTGAAACCGAAAAAACAGATTGCGTGATGTGTTACCATACTATTGAACCACAAGAGATACACATACACATATTAGTTGATGACATGATCACTGAACCTGACCTTAAATTTTTCAATGCTTCTAATGATCAGGACCTACCCATGCATTTTGTTTTGAAGTAAATCCAAGACTTAAGAACAAAAACCCATCAACTTCCTCAAGTCTCTCATCCATATCAAGCTCATGGTAGGCACCGGTGATAGATTATATGATGGAATGGACGACTAGGATAGTGCCATGTGTTTTTAGATTAGTGAAGTGGTGTTATAAGGTGTAAACTATAAATACCTGAGTGTAATTATCACAATATACAGTTAATCAAATATCAGTGCATTTTTCATAGATCTCTCTCTCTCTCTCTTACTTCTCTCTCATCTCTCAAGATTACTTAGAGTGTAAGATTGCTTGTAGAGTTGACATGGTATCATTGCCGACCATGGCCGCCGCCGTCGGTTGAAGATCCTTGTGCTTCCGCTACCTATGTTCTTTGGTTGTGACGTCGTCATTCCTGTTTGTTGGTGATTTCTGTCGGTGATTATGTTTCCTATTTGCAGTCGGTGGTTGAAACCCTAATCAATTTGGGGATTTTTTGTCAAAGTCGGTGCTTGCTGTGACTTGCTTTCGTCGCTCCACGTTTCGTTGATTGCGAGGTGTTTTCTTTCTTACATCTTGTCTATTCGCTGATTACTTACTTATAGCTGTTGATTCTCACAGTTATTGATTGAAGATTGCTCTTGGTTCTGCCTTGCGAGTATTTGTTGATTGTTGTTCTTGATTGACTTTCTTGATTGTGTCCGTTCACTATTGTATTTCTTTGTTGATTCTTCGATTGCTTCGCACTCCAGCAATTTGATTTTTACAATGGTGAATCCTACTTTGTTGGCGCTAACTCAATCACCGATTTCGTCCTTAATTCTGAGTGTGGAGAACACTGTAACTGTGAAATTAGATGACATCAATTATGTTACTTGGAATTTTCAAATGGACTTGTTGTTGGAAGGAAATGGAATTATGGGTTTCATTGATGGTAGTATTCCATGTCCGGAGAAACTTGGTGAGACTGATTCTGAAGATGGGATTGTGGATCTGGTTCCGACAATTTCTGATGCATACAAAGCACGAAAAATTCATGGCAAGGCTTTCATGACTCTTCTTGCTGCAACCTTGTCTTCCTCTGTGTTATCCTGTATAATTGGCTGTCAAAGCACTAAAGAGATGTGGATTAATTTGCGTCAGTGGTTTGCTAGTACCAATCGTACTAATATTGTTCAAATGAAGATTGATCTCCAGAATATTAAAAAAGGACCAAAAACCATTGATCAATACTTGCAGTGTATCAAAGATTTAAGGGATCAATTGGTTGCAATTGGTGTTACTATATCAGATGAGGATATTGTCATTGTTGCATTGAGAGGACTTCCATCCGAATACAATACCATTAAGGTTGTTATAAGGGGCCGAGAGAATTTGGTATCTTTGACTGAATTGCGCTCTCAGTTGAAGGCTGAAGAGTCTACTCTGGATGAAGCTATCAAACAAGTTCCATTAATGACTGCAATGTTGGCATATGGTGGGTCTGGTTCGGTGTATGAATCAGGATCTTCTTCTGGATACTCTGTTATGCCTTCTTCTAGCTTTACTCAGTATCCAGTGCAGTCTATGCCATTTCTATCACCTATGCAGTCTATGCCTCTTATGCAAAATCTGTCACCCTTGCAACCTATGCAATCCATGCAAAATCTGCAAGCTTTTTCATATCCTCAGATGTTTCCAGCACTAGTTGCTTATGCTACTTAACATACCTCTGGTTCTTATTACAATTTTCAAGGCAATAATTACAAATTTAAAGGGAAAGGGAAGAAATTTTACTCTAATTCTCAGACTTTTCCCTAGTCACAGTTTGGGTCAGTTGGCTCTCATTTTGTGTACTCAACTCCTGTACAACAAAGTCCTGCTACTTCTGGCTCAAATATGTCAAATATATGATCGAAAGGGTCATTCTGCTTTAAACTGTTTTCAACGAGGTTGTCAAATCTGTAACAGGGTTGGCCATACTGCTGCCATTTTCTTTGATTGGAAAAATTTTTCTACTTAGTGTTCATCACAGTCTTATAACTATCCTCAATACTATCAGTTTTCTGTGATGCCATCTCAACCGTTTACTTGTCCACCAACCTATGCATCACATCCACACCAACCTAGCACTTCTTATCAGCATCCATCACCACTTGTTGCTCTGAATGCTAGGATTGTGGCTTCTCCTTCCGTACCTCAACAAGTGTTTTGGTTAGTCAATTTTGGTGCTACCAATCACATGACCTCTGATCTCTCAAATTTATAAGAGGCAGTTCCTTATCCATCCTCTGAGACTGTCACTGGTGCTGGTGGTGAAGGTTTAGTCATTGCAAATATTGGCATTTCTTGTATTTCTACATCACAACATAAGTTTCAGCTTAAATCTGTGTTGCATGTGCCTCAGTTATCACAGCACTTATGTTCAATGTATTAGTTATGTCGAGATAACAAATATCGTTGTATTGTTGATGAATTTTCCATTTGTATACAGGACAAGGTCACAGGGCTAATCCTCTACAAAGGACTGAGTAACAATGCTGTATATCCTTTTTTCGTTTTCAAACCCTCAAGGCTCATTTCTTCTCCAGCTTCCTTCCTTGCTGCTTTTCTTGGTTAGAAAGTCTCTTCGGAGTTGTGGCATTATAGATTAGGTCATCCAACTAATATTGTTGTGTCAACTGCTTTAAATAAATGTAATGTCTCTATACTAAGTACTTCACCATCCAAAATCTGTATTGCTTGTTTGCAAGGCAAGTTCACTAAACTGCCTTTTCCCAGTGTTGCTTCAAAATCTGTTGTTCCTTTTGAAGTCATTCACACCGATGATTGGGGTCCATCACTTAATATGTCTACAGAAGGATTTAAGTACTATGTATCCTTCATAGATGAATGTATGAGGTCCACTTGGATTTTTCCATTGATGAATAAAACAGCTGTTTTTCATACATTTGTTCAATTCTTGGCTTTCATATCCAATATGTTTGATGCCAAAGTTAAAATATTCTAGAGTGATGGGGGTGGGGAATACATCAAACATCAATTTCAAATTTTTTAAAAGACAGGGGTATTGTCCATCAAAAGTCTTGTCCATATCCCCCTGAACAAAATGGGTTGGCTGAGAGAAAGAATAGACATATTATAGAAACTGCCATCACTCTTTTACAACAAGTTTCTCTTCCTTCTCAGTTTTGGTTCCATGCTTGTGCCATTGCAACTTTTCTTATTAATAGGATGCCAACTGCTACATTGCACATGAACTCTCTATTTGAAGTTTTATACAAATTCCCACCTCCACTTCATTATCTCAGAGTGTTTGGGTGTGCTTGTTATCCATCTATGAAACCATATAGATCCACTAAGTTGGAACCCAAAACTACTGAGTGCTTGTTTCTTGGGTATGCATCTCATTATAAAGGATACATATGCTATGATATCCATACCCATAAACTTATTGTGTCAAGACGTGTAATGTTTGATGAACAAAAGTTTCCTGGTTTTTCTGTTCCATCTCAGTCCACTTCACCTACAACTAAACAATCTTCTTTAGTTGGTCATCCTACCAAATTTACTCCCATTACTTCTATTCCAATTCCTTATCCTATTGTGGGTCCATTTTTCACTGCTCCTGGATCCCATGTTACTCAGTCCAGTCCTTCATCAACTCAACAATATGACCTTGTCTGTTCTTCATCAAAGGGTTCTAGCACTTGTGATTCAGTTGCTTTTGCAATGCGGGAGTCTTCGATTAATTCAGTGAGACATATTGAGGACAATCCAGATGTTACTACTTCTCAGGTTGCTGATCTTCAATTTGTGATACTTAACTGTCATCCAATGCAGACTAGGTCTAAGTCTGGCATTTACAAAAAGAAAGCTTATGTTGCTCAACAGTGCTATGATTCAGTGTCTCTCCAAGAACCATCTACTTTTCAAGCTGCTAAGTCTGTGCAATGGCAAGTTGCTATGAAGGAAGAAATGGATGCTCTTTTACAACAGCATACATGGACACTTGTTCCTTTACCTTCAAACAAAAATTGTGTTGGATGTAAGTGGATTTATAAACTTAAGAAAAATTCAGATGGGTCTGTGACACGATATAAGGCTCGGTTGGTAGCCAAAGGTTTTTCTCAAGAAGCCGGTTTGGACTATTATGAGACCTTTAGTCCAGTTGTGAAACCTACTACAGTTTGGTTGATTTTAGCATTGGCTGCTTTTTTGGTTAGAAACTCAAGCAATTAGATGTCAAGAATGCTTTCTTGCATGGATTTCTTAATGAAGAGGTATATATGTCTTAGCCTCAGGGTTTTGTTGATCAAATGCATCCTGAGTATGTTTGCAAGCTCGAAAGGTCTTTGTATGGTCTCAAACAAGCTCCACGGGCTTGGAATGAGAGATTTTCCAAGTTTCTTCTTCGGTTAGGATTCAAGACATCCTATGCAGATCCATCCTTGTTTGTCAAGTCTACTGGTAACTCCATTGTTGTTCTTTTCCTTTATGTGGATGATATCATTTTAACCGGTGATAGTGATGAAGCTGTTCAATCTGTGATATCCCAGTTGACCAAAGAGTTTGATATGAAAGATCTTGGTCTTTTACATTTCTTTCTTGGGTTACAAATTGAATATCAGGCAGGAGGTCTTTTTGTTCATCAACATAAGTATGTGAAAGAGTTGTTCCAGAAGGCTCACATGGATGATTGCAAATCATGTCTTACACCCTGCCATCCTAATCAGAAGCTTTTGAATCATGGCAGTCCTTCTATTTCAGATCCTACAACTTACAGAACTCTTGTAGGTGCTTTGCAATACCTCACTTTTACTAGGCCCGATATAACCTTCTCAGTGAACCAAGTTTGTCAATTATGCACCAACCTCTTGAATCACACTTCACTGCAGTCAAACGTATACTGAGATATCTTAAGGGTTATATGGATTTAGGTTTATGTTGTACACCTGGTTCCCTTCATTTAAAAGCATACACTGATGCTGATTGGGCCGGTGATCCTAATGACCGAAGATCAACCACTGGTTTTTTGGTGTTTATTGGTTCAAATCCTATTTCTTGGAGTTCCAAGAAACAACATACTGTGAGCAGGTCTTCTACTGAAGCAGAGTATAGGGTTATGGCCACTACTACTGCAGAAGTGGTATGGATTCAACAATTGCTTCACGATCTTCACTTGTCATAGTCTGATGTTCCCTTACTACATTGTGATAATATTTCTGCTATGGCACTTGCTACTAATCCAATTTTTCATTCCAAATCAAAACACATTGAAATTGACTGTCACTTTGTACGTGAAAGAGTACAAGAAGGTACAATATTGTTGCAGTTTGTCAATTCCAGTGATCAGTATGCCGATATGTTTACCAAAGGGTTGTGTTCTCCGCAATTTCGTTTTAATTGTTCCAATCTCATGCTTGGTTGCTCCCAGCATGTGATTGAGGGAGGATGATAGATTACATGATGGAATGGATGACTAGGATAGTGCCATGTGTTTTTAGATTAGTGAAGTGGTGTTATAACGTGTAAACTATAAATACCTGAGTGTAATTATCACAATATACGGTTAATGAAATATCAGTGCATTTTTCATAGATCTCTCTCTCTAACTTCTCTCTCATCTCTCAAGATTACTTAGAGTGTAAGATTGCTTGTAGAGTTGACACCGGGTTCATTATTCTCCAAAAGATTAAAATTATCAGGGATGAACTCGTTCTTCAATTATTCATAAAACTAAAAAGAAAAACCGATGGAACAAATATTTACGATTCAAACTTAATATGAATAGTATGTTTGAAAAACCTCATGATAACAAGGGAAATTTGAACTTTCACAGTTATGGTCCTCCTCCATGACGCTTGTTTGGTCATCATGATCATAATCCCAGTTCCGGCAATTCTCAGATACATCACAATCAAAATCAGCTTCATTGTTATAGGCAGCATCAGCTTGCTCTGCTGATTCTTGATCACATGTATATATATCTGGTGGCCTTCTGTTATCCTCATCAAATCGATCAACTAAACTCCTGAGACTTGGTTAAATTGCATCTTTGATTTCACATGTTCAATACCATCTGTTCTACATATTCTATAAAAGATCAAGAAAAAGTTAATCTTAGTAAACCACATCATTCTCATTTGGAAAAAAATGGGAAGATAAGATTTCGAAGAACTCAATAGAATACCGAAAACGCAACTCACAACCAGCAAAAGAAAGATCAATGGTATCTGATTTATCAAGTTGATTATCAGATGCTATGCGCTTCCCTGGTACTTCCGAAAAGTCAAAGAGCACTCTGCATCCACCATATACTCCAAGATTATTCATTAAAAGACCCTTGGCCCCACCTTCATCAAATTGTGCAGACGTCTGATGATAGAGGGGATCAACTGCAAATGCAACTGAAAATACAAACAAAATTGTATCACAAACTTGGGCTCGCATCTCACAATATAAAACTAGTAATTAAGATAGCACAGGATGAGTGATCACCGTCAAACTTTTTTACATTTAGAGCCTCAAAAGATGATTCCAGCATTGATAAGGGAGAGATCTGCATGTATGGATTTATGTCAGCATTTATTTATGTCAGCATTTAGTATACGGGGAGTTCAATAAATCACTGTAGTGAGTCAGAGAACAGTCAACCTTCTTCTGCGTCTCATTCTTGGAACTAGCCGCATCTTTTCCATTGCCAGCATTGGCATCCTCTACTCTGGTATCTAAAATTATAACAGTATCAAGATACTAACAAGATCAATGGAGCACAAGTCCAATGTGAAAGAGATTACTATTACAATTTACAGATGAGCTGCTTAAATATAACCATACCACATAATCATCATTCCAATAAACCATAAAAAAAATCACATTTCTTCTGCCAGGAAAGGTCATTGATTGTATGTTCTCTAATTCATTGTATAGGTTATAAATGCAAAGGTTAATACAGCAAAACTATCGATTTTATCTACCTTGAAACGGTATAATGACTAATATGGCAAGAACGCAACTTTCACAAAATTTACTTTGTCCGCAGGTTAGAAAATTGTTCTGAATCAAGTACAGAACCACTTTTAAAATCAATATACTTCTTTTTGTCTTGCAAGTGAATACACTTCAGTAAAAAACGAACGGGCAAAGTTATAGCCGATAGCAAACCCAACCTTGTTCGGATTCTTGGCCTACTCTATTCATCCCACCAAGGACCTTATATGCCTCGGAGTGTACTGAATCCACCCTCATTGAGTAAATTTTGACTCCAGCTTCAAGAGTGCAGCTTGCCTGCACATATAGAGAACTGATACATATTTAAGCAAACATAGCATATGCAATCGAATATGTGAACTTTCGGCCACTCACTTCAAAAGTGGTTGTACCAAAATCTTGGTCTTGATGGATTTCAAACCGAAAAATTATCCGAAACATCGTAGTATCAATAGGCGGAATTTACCTTTTGACAATTCGCCTCTGCATCCTTTTCCTCTTCAACGTTAATAATGTCCGTTAAATGGTCAATCAAATTCAGCTCCCATGTATTTTTCTGATTAATTTTCTGCGCACCCAACAGATCAAAATCGAACATTTAAGAAAAATTTCACAACATACATCAAAATCTAATACAGTAAAAATGGCTCACTCGTTTGACAAGTAAAATAGGGTAAAGTACAAAAAAACTATCTCAATTATTGATGTTACGATACTTTCATACCTCATCTTTTAAAATTGACAATGTCATACCTCATCTTACGAATTTGTGCCAATGTTATACCTTCCGTTAGCCTGCCGTTAATTTGTCAGTTAAATGCTGACGTGGTTTGATACAGACCCCATTTCTATTAAAAAATTAATAAAATATGAAAAAAACTAAAAAAAAAAAAAAAATCATTTAATATTTTAAAATATTAAAATAATAAAAAAAGTTAAAAAAAAAACAAAAAACAAAACCTTTCGTCCCTTCCACCCCCTCCCCCTTCTCTCTCTCCCCATCTTCATCTTCTTCCTTGCTTGATCTTCAACCAAAAAAAAAAAAAAAAAAATTTTTTGAAAACCCATCAAACCCCAACCAAACCACCCCCACCCCCCCCCCCCCCCCCCCCCCCCCCCCCCCCCCAAAAAAAAAAATCCCAACCCCCTGCAACCTAGAAAGAAGAAGAAGGAGGAGGAAGAAGAAGAAGAAGAAAAAAGAAAAAAAAACTCAGATCCCGTTTGTTAGGTTGATTCCGCGGGGGGGTGGGTGTGAGGTTGGGTGCGAAGGGTGGAAGTGAGGGGAAGATGAACTGGGGATTTTTTTTTTGGGTTGCAGGTAGGGCTCTGGTGGGGGGGGGGGTGTGATGGGGGAGAAGAGAGAAGGACACGTGGGGGGTGGGGGGGGGGGGAAGGGCTCGGGTGGGGGAGAAGAGGGGGTGGGGGGGGGGATAGGGGAGAAGAGAGAATGACGTGGAGGGGAGGGGGGGAAGGGATGAAGTTTTGTATTTTTTTTTCTTCTTCTTTTTTTTTGGGTTGCAGCAAGTAGATGGGGAAGAGAGGGAGGGGGAAAGGGACGAAAGGTTTTGTTTATTTTATTTTTTTACTTTTCTTTATTATTTTAATATTTAAAAAATATTAAATGATTTTTTTTTTAGTTTTTAATAATATTTTATTAATTTTTTTAATTGAAAGTGGACCCTGAATCAAGCCACATCAGCATTTAACTGAGAAATTCATACCAAGCCAACGGAAGGTATAACGTTGGCACAAATTCGTAAGATGAGGTGTGACATTGTCAATTTTAAAAGATGAGATATGAAAGTGTCGTGACACCAATGGTTGAGGTAGTTTTTTGTACTTTACCCAATAAAATACTAAAAAAATTGAAACTTTTTGTTAAAAAAAAATTAATTTCAAAACTTTCAATTACTTGAAAAATCTAAACTAACATTTTCACTAGCGAGTTTGATGCAATTCTGGAACAGCTCAAGGATCTACGCCTTTCCGAGGCCGTGATTGGGGTCTCCCTGCTATGGCAGCAGATTGAGCGCAATGGACTTCTTCGAATTGTGGTGGCGGATGCTGCGCGAGCTTGCACATGTTTGCGGTTGTCGTCGTTGGAGCTGACGAAGAAGAGGCTGGTTGGAGACTAGAGACGAGTGGCCATTGGGAGCCTTCGCTTCTGGGTTGCCGGATTAGGGCTTAGAGTGTCAGCCATTGTAATCGGGAAAATTGTATTGGGAAAGCTTATGAGGATGGATACTGATGGGATGAACAAGTTTCCCTCCATTTGATTTGTTTTTTTTTTTTAAGGAGAGGGTGGGGTTGGATGGGTTTGAAAGGGTACATGATGAAATGTCGATTTATGTTGAAATAGTCAAAAGTCTAGTTGTTAGGGTTCCTTTATTCTAGGCTTTATTCCTGGACGTGCTAATAACCCTCCTATACTTGAGGGATAAGTTGTTTTCTGTTTTAATCTAGTCGCTCACCACGATTTTAGGTCCTGAATAATCGTGGGTTGTTATTTGATTTCCTGTTTGATGTAAGGTTATTTAATAGCCGAAGTTGTTTGTTTCAAGTAAATAAGAATTCTCCGAGTATACCAGTGCTTTCATACTTTGCATTCTCAAAACTCTTAGTGACCTAGTTCAGTTCCAACATCTGGTATCAGAGCCCTATCACGGGGCCTGACCAAACCTGGTGTCAGTGTGAGAGAACAAAAACATGATGTCTGAGAGTAGCTTTGTACAACCTGCCATCCCAAGGTTCGATGGGCACTATGATCACTGGAGTATGCTAATTGAGAACTTTCTGCGTTCCAAAGAATATTGGAACTTGGTGGAGACCGGAATCACTGTAGGAGCAGGAGGGGCAGAATCTAGTGACTTGCAGAAGAAGGCGTTGGAGGAGCAGAAATTGAAAGACTAGAAGGCCAAGAACTATTTGTTCCAGGCCATTGATCGTGCGATTCTAGAAACGATCTTGAAAAAGGAAACTGCGAAGGATATATGGGATTCCTTGAAGCGGAAGTATCAGGGAACATCATGTGTGAAACGTGCTCAACTGCAGGAACTTTGAAAGGAGTTTGAAATACTGCATATGAAGGCTGGAGAAACTGTGAATGACTATTTTGGAAGAACGTTTGTTATAGCCAATAAGATAAGGCTTCATGGAGAAAGAATGGAGGATGTGGTAATCATTGAAAAAATTTTGAGGTCCATAACTTCAAAATATGATTATGTTGTTTGCTCGATTGAAAAGTCGAATGACTTGGATGTTTTATCCATTGATGAACTCCAGAGCAGTCTTCTTGTGCATGAACAAAGAGTCAGTTGGCAAGTTGTGGATGAACAAGCTCTTCAAGTCACTTCTAGAATTCAACAAGGAGGAAGAGGCGGTGGTTGTGGCTCATACCGTGGAAGAGGAAGAGGAAGAGGTAGATTTGGGTTCGACAAATCTATCATTGAATGCTACAACTATCATGAGCTAGGGCATTTTCAGTGGGAATGTCCAAAGAAAGCTAGGGGTTCACAGGCGAATTTTGCAGAAACAAAGGAAGAAATGTTGCTGATGGCGCAAATGGATGTTAAGGGAACTGAGAAGGAGTACACTTGGTTCTTGGATTCTGGATGTAGTAATCATATGAGTGGCAGTGAGGAAGTATTTATCGAGATGGATGATAGTTTCAGAGAATCAGTAAAGCTAGGAAATGACTCCAGTCTCAGTGTGAAGGGCAAGGGCAAGGTGCGAATAGAGGTGCATGTGATCGTGTATGTTGTTACAAGAGTCTTCTTTGTACCTGAGTTAAAGAATAATCTGTTGAGCATTGGTTAACTACAAGAGAGAGGACTTGTTGTGCTCATGCAACATGGAAAGTGCAAGATCTTTCATCCTGAGAAAGGTCTAATTCTTGAGACTGAGATGACGTGCAATAGGATGTTTGCCTTGGTTGTTCGCTGCTCACTGAAGGAACAAAAAAGTCTCACCATGACAACCACTGATCAAGCAACTTTTTGGCACTGTCGGTATGGGCATTTGACCTGGAATGGACTGAAAGTGCTGCAACAAAAGAATATGGTTGAAGGGTTACCAAAGTTCAAACTGTCTGAGAAAGTGTGTGAAGATTGTCTTGTGGGAAAACAGCACCGTGACTCTTTTCCACGGGAAAGTATATAGAGAGCCTCCAAGATATTACAACTGATACATGCTGACATATGTGGCCCGATAAGTCCAGTCTCAAATAGCAAGAAGAGGTATCTCATCACTTTTATTGATGATTTTAGTAGAAGAACGTGGGTTTATTTTCTGGTGGAGAAATCAGAAGCCTTTACTACATTCAAAACTTATAAAGCTAGAGTGGAGAAGGAAACACGAGCGTTCATAAGAGGCTTAAGGACATATCGAGGAGATGAATTCACGTCACATGAATTCACAAGTTTCTGCAGTGAGAATGGCATTCACAGATAGTTGACGACTGCCTACACACCTCAACAAAACGGCGTAGCTGAAAGGAAGAATCGAACTATCATGAATATGGTTCGGTGCATGCTATCAGAGAAGCAAATTCCAAAAACTTTCTGGCCCGAAGCAGTGAACTGGGCAGTGCATATATTGAATCAAAGTCCAACTCTTGCCGTAAAAAGCAAGACACCTGAAGAAGCTTGGAGTGGGCACAAACCATCGGTGGATCACTTTAGAGTTTTTGGATGTGTATCTCACGTGCATGTACCTGATAGCAAAAGAGTGAAACTTGATGACAAAAGCCTCAAATGCATACTGTTAGGGGTAAGTGAGGAATCCAAAGCTTATAGACTGTTTGATCCCATATCACAAAAAATTATTGTAAGTCGAGATGTGGTTTTTGAGGTAGATGAACAATGGAATTGGGATGACATTCATAAGCAGGCTATCTTAACTGATCTTGAATGGGAAACTAATGAAGAAACAATCATAGAAGATGAAGAAGGATCTGGAGCTATTGAACATATGGGAACCAATGAGTCTCATGGTAATGATTCATTTGAAGTAGGAGAAGTCACGACTGAAGGCAGTGCATTTCAAGAAGGACGAACTCGAAGACCACCAATCTAAATGAGAGATTATGAAACTGGCGAGGGTCTCTTTGATGAAGAAAGTGTAAACTTGGCTCACCTAGCCTTGTTTACTAATGGTGATCCAACAACTTATTACGATGCCGTGAAGAGTGAGAAGTGGAGACAAGCAATGGATCGAGAAATAGAAGCTATAGAGAAGAATGATATGTGGGAGTTGACTGATCTGCCATCGGGGGGGGGGGGGGAAACTATTGGAGTGAAGTGGGTTTTCAAGACAAAACTGAATGAAAATGGGGAGGTGGACAAGTACAAGGCTTGGCTTGTTGCAAATGGATATAGTCAACAATATAGAGTTGATTTCTCTGAGGTGTTTGCACCAGTGGCTCAACTGGATACAATACGAGTGGTCATTTCTCTTGTTGCACAAAAAAGTTGGAAGATTTACCAACTCGACGTCAAATCAGCTTTTTTGCACAGTGCAATTGATGAGGAAGTGTTTGTTGAACAACCACCTGGTTATGAACATAAAGGGAGTGAGTCCAAGGTATATCGTCTCAAAAAGGCACTCTATGGACTCAAGCAGGCTCCACGGGCATGGTACAGTCGAATAGAGTCGTACTTCATCAAGGAAGGTTTCAATAAATGTCCCTACGAGCATACACTGTTCATTAAGGCAGCAAATGAAGGTAAAACTTTAATTGTATGCCTCTATGTTGATGATCTTATATTCACTGGAAATGATGAGTCATTGTTTGAGCAATTTAAAAGGTCCATGATGGATGAGTTTGACATGACTGATCTCGGACAAATGAGGTACTTTCTTGGCATAGAAGTGGTGCAGACAACGGATGGAATATTCATCAGTCAACGAAAGTATGCACAGGAAGTGTTGGAAAGGTTTTATATGGATCAATGCAACTTAGCGCACAACCCTGTTGTTCCTGGTTTTAAACTAACTCGTGATGAAGAGGGGGTGAAGGTTGATAGCAAGCTTTATAAACAGATGGTAGGAAGTCTCATGTACTTAACAGCTACACATCCTGATCTTATGTTCACTGTAAGTTTGATTAGTAAGTATATGGAGCATCCTACTGAGACTCATCTAATGGCAGCTAAAAGGATTTTAAGGTATGTGAAAGGCACCACTGGTTTTGGGGTGTTTTACAAGAAGGGAGGAGATGAAGAGCTTATTGGCTACACGGACAGTGACTATGCCGGTGATCAAGATGACAAAAAAAGCACTTCAGGTTATGTTTTTATGATGAATTCAGGTGCAGTTTCGTGGTCTTCGAAGAAACAACCAGTGGTTACTCTCTCTACTACTGAAGCAGAGTTTATAGCTGCAGCTTCAAGTGCATGTCAAGTGGTGTGGTTAAGAAGAATTCTGGGGAGTTTAAGTTTGAGGCAAAGTGGTCCAACAATAGTTTATTGTGATAATGTCTCAACCATTAAACTTTCAAAGAATCCGGTAATGCATGGTTGCAGTAAACACATAGATGTTCGGTTTCATTTCCTTCGAGATCTTGTCAAAGATGGAGTTGTGGAGCTGTTACAGTGTTCTACTCAAGAACAGACTGCAGACATCATGACAAAGCCGTTAAAGCTTGAAGTGTTTTTGAAGATGCGAGAGTTAATGGGTGTTCGTGAATACCCTGGAATAAACTGAATATCAATGGTATTCAGTTTAAGGGAGGATGTTGAAATAGTCAAAAGTCTAGTTGTTAGGGTTCCTTTATTCTAGGCTTTATTCCTGGACGTGCTAATAACCCTCCTATACTTAAGGGACAAGTTGTTTTCTGTTTTAATCTAGTCTCTCACCACGATTTTAGGTCCTGAATAATCATGGGTTGTTATTTGATTTCCTGTTTGATGTAAGGCTATTTAATAGCCAAAGTTGTTTGTTTCAAGTAAATAAGAATTCTCCCGAGTATACCAGTGCTTTCATACTTTGCATTCTCAAAACTCTTAGTGACCTAGTTCAGTTCCAACAATTTAGTCATTCACCTCAGTGAAAATTAGATTTATGAATTAGATTTTTGTTAAAATAAGTTTCTAAATTCATTAAAAATTGTTAATTTCATCTCTATTATTACATTCGAAGGTAATTTATCTAATTTTTCGTGAACTTAAGTCACTTGACATACTTAGAGTGTAATACCATTATTTTTTTTGCCTATAAGCCCTTAACATTTCATATAGGTTGCGGATCTAACGTCTAGATGAATTGAGGGTCCATCAACTCATCAAAACGTGTAGATATGGTCATTTTCGTCAAATTCGTCTAAATTTTGTCCAAAGTGAGTTATGTTGGAATGACCATTGCTACAGTTGGGTTAAAGCTAAGAGATCATTGCTCCAATTGGGTTAAAGTTGAGGGACCATTTCTCTAGTTGGATCAAAGTTGAGGGACCAATGGTAATAGATTTTTAGTTGCGGGATCATAGCTGGATGTTTTGATGAGTTGAGTGACCAATGGTAATGGATTTTTAGTTGAGGGACCATTGCTTCAATTGAGTTAAAGTTGAGGGACCATTGCTACAATTTACTCTATTAAGGATGTAATTGGTATATTTTTATAATTCAATGACTGATTTTTTCTGAAAAAAATATTTTAGGAACCTAATTTTCACTCAAGTGATAATTTAGGGATTAAATTGACAGTTCACCCAAATATATAATACGTAGCTGCTGGTGCATTTGATATAAACATCCATTTTCTTTTGTTGACCAATCTATGACAGTCAATTTTACTTCTGTGTGTTGAGAGCTGCCAAGCTGGCATTTCAAAAAAGTCATCATTCATTCTAACCAGCATCAAAATGTATAGACATAATTACTTACTTTCTGCTATTGCAGTAAAATGTCACATTCAAAAGAAGAATGGATGCAATACGAAGACTAAATGTTCAAACACGTACATTAATGTCTTTTCGTTACAACCAGGGTGGATTTGGTTTTATTATACATGATCCAAACAACATTTCATTACAAGCATAAAATAATAATAATAATAATAATAATAAAATAATAAATAATAAAATAATAAAAAAATTATAGCAACTCCAAAACTAATAAGCATAATTTATAATCACGTTAACACGAGACCGGGTATTCAGGTTCTTCATCAAGCCAATCCTTTATTTTGCTATCAAACACTCCTGCTCCGTAAGTAGAAATGACTAACTCAAGAAGGAGGGGAAACTGCATCCATACGAAAGATGCAACTGGAACACTTGCAAGCAAAGTAACTAGAATAACAATAGATGATTTTCCATGAAGGATAATGGAAAGGGCTGAAGAAAAAGCTATCATCATGGTGGCGATAGATAAAAAAAGGGTGATAAGGCCTAATATCATTTTTGTTGGCAATGATTTCAGGAAATCATCTTCAGCATAACGCGATGTGAGGATTCCCAAAAATATCATTACTGAAGTTGTGGAAGAAAAGAGTGATATAACATCCGAAACTATAAAAGTTATGAATGCCCTCTGACTTAAGAACATAGGAAGACCTGTATCTTGTTTATTTCCACCAGGAACCGTAAACGCTGCAGCAAACATGATAGTAACGATGAGAGCCCCTACGACTGTACAAGATGTTGCTGTACCTTTCATTGCCTTTTCACCCTCTTTCACCAAGTCCTTGTGACCCTTGGTAAATAATTCACGTGGTGTCATCTCATCCGTTTTATTTATTACTTCATGATCTACGGGCTGTGCAAAACGTTCCACCTCCTGCATGTCATTCAACAAAAACTTAGAACAGATGTGACTATATACATCCGAAGAGTAATTCTGATCTCTTGGTACAAATCCTTATGGCTAAGTCTCAAGGTATTTTCAGTTCAAGTTATGAAAGAATGGACCACAAATAAATAAAATAACTTCTGATTTCCTTATAAATTTCAATTTTATACTAGAGAGAAGATGGTGAATAGGAGAAAGGAGGGGTTCCATCATCAATTTTCACGAATATGATTAAGTAGTCGCTTATATAATAACCTAGATTTTATAAGTATAATATATAATTAATTCTATATATATATAAGTAGTCACCTTGAACCATTGTAGTTCCCTTTGCATTTGCAAAGCTGCACCTCGAATAAGATTAATCTGTGCGGCGGAGGAAATGGTTCCTACCGCATGCAACATGTTATTTCTCGACTTATCTTTCGAACTTACGAACCATCCCCACTTGTGTTCCTCTAGTCCATATAATAGACTAAAAACTTTATGTTGACGACATTCAGCTGCAAATTGAAAGATGTTCCGGCCTTTTTCATTGGTGATTTGACGGAGTTTATAATTTGCTCTGCATAAATGAGTAATATACTCCACATGTCCTCTTTTTATTGCTAGGAACATTGCTGTTTCCAAGCCTTGCAATTCTTTGACATCTTTCTTTTTCATCACTTCACACATGTGTGGTAGAAATTTAAGGATCCGAACATGGACCAATTTCATTTGATATATACGATTGAATCCTATGTTAACATTCAAAGCAAATCAATATACCCTTAATTATGTATATAGAATTAGAAAATAATTGAAAAAAAAATTAAAAGAAAGTAATTAAAAATTATAAAGACAATAAATAGGAAAAGAAAAGAAAAGTGATTTTTACATACCCTTTTAAGTTTTCACACACCCCTATTTATATATGGACATTAGATTGAATAAAACAAACAAAATCAACGACCAAAATTAAACAAAGATGTGTAAGAGAATATAATAAAAGACTAAAAAGAATGTGTGAAATGAATTTCCATAGAAATCAATTCATAATGTAGCGTACCCAAAAGTTTACCGAAGGTCTTGACCACTAGTCCACGAAATAAACTCGTATCTGCATTGAAATTCCAAATTGTCAGTAAAGTCTTCAATTACCAATGGATTTGGATCCTCTCCTGACCAAGCATTGTGGAATAAACTTTAAAGGGACCTTTCTGTTTGTAACTGTTGAATAAAAATCGAACAACCCACAATGTTTGGTCAAAAGAATCCTCCCCTTGGGCTCAGAAGAGGATCCAAATCCATTACCGATTAGTTATATCCCTTTTTTATCAAAAAAAGAAAGGAAAGGAAAATAAAAGGTTATATCCCCATTTAAACCATATAAAATGATACAAAAATTTCATCTCTTTAACATTACTTAATATGATACAAAAATGCGATGAGTTTCTTCAAAATCAAAATCAATATTGTGTAAACAGCCTCCTTGTGCCTGCACATTTTTACAGTGGTTGGAGGTGAGTTTCTTTGAAACCAAATTCAACAACTCTAACCCATATATAAAAGACCTTAGTAGGTGGTGGATTGCCTTGGTGGTTAGACATTTTTCTTCAATCCACTCAGTCCCAGGTTTAAATTGTCTTTTTCTACTTAGTTTAGATGCGTGTAGAATATCGATTTTAATAAAAAGGCAAAAGGGTTCCAAACTCCATAAATATTTCAAATGATTCCAAAACAAACACAATAATCAAACTTTTAGTACCACTAGATTTGATAGCTTTGACCAATGTTCTAAAAGCCGCTAGTTGGACTACAGGGCCTAAGCAATTTTATTCAAATTTGATTAAATTATTATATGACTTATAAATAAGTGTCTACTTATAATACATAGTTGTATTTAAAAACATAAATTGCAACATAAAATGATATATTAATTAATAGGTTACAATGGATAAAAATATAAGACCAAGACTTGATATGTATGTTGATAGAAGATAAGCCCCACCATCATTTGAAACCAAGTTAGAAAAGAGGTAAATATGAAGAAAATGACCTCCTGCATAATAAAAAGGGAAAATAAAAATGATATATACAGAACCAATAGGGAGATTGACCTTGCCAATTTCACTTCAAGAATAAAGGCTTCTCCTAAAATATGGTCAATGGGTTTATCTTGAAATATAAGGGCTTTTCCTAAAATATGCTTGCTAATTGATTTATATATAGTTGTGGTACCTTAATGTATGAAACAACTAAACATTAACAAAAAAAAAAATGGCACGTCTGTCATGTAACATACGTACCTGAGCAAATGAGATGCCTTTGCCTTTTATTACTCTGGTTGCCATCTTCCGATTTTTGAACGTTTATAAAAACAGCATCACCAGTGGTAGGAATAGGTTCCTCAATTGGTTTTATTTGTATGCCTTTCAAGATAAGAACACAAGCCCACTTATATATCAATAAGTGATATAAACTAGTTCCTTGAACCAAGAATTTTCTATTGCTGCGTCTAATAAGAAAAAAAGAAAATAGAAAGCTTAATTAGGAAAAAATTTAAAATGAAGAGAAAATGGAAAGCATTACTAACCGTCATAAATCCATTGTTCCCAGAAATTGAGCGAGCTTCCACTTAAGAATGCAGAACGCATACCAGCTAGTTCATTTAAAGGTGTTCTCCCGTAAAAATCTTCAGCAATGACTGACTCCGGGTAACGCTGAATTAAATTCCACGCAATATCTACATATTGTGAAGTGTTTAGAAATAACCTCTATAGATCTAGTATAAAATTAGATTAGTCTCAACATTTTAATATACAACGGTTTTATAGAATGTACACAAGGAAAAAAAATAAAGGCGCCACTAATAATAATTATCATTTGAATGTTGATCTTACCAAATCTTTTTAACATAAGACCGTGGATAATAAGCATAGCGCGTTCGGAATTGTTCAGTGTTTCGTGCGGAGTGACGGAATAAAGGTATTGAGCCATTTTTTCTCCTCCACGACTACGACCATGAGCATGAATAAGTGGGGTAATTTTGCCGGCCAAAAGTGCGATGGTTTTCTGGGAAGGAAGGACAATACTGAGTAACTTCTTGTTCTTTTCAACCATGCATTTGGCTAGTTCGACGCTTTCTGGAATATCGGTTATAACACGATGAAGAGCAGTATCACCCACATGGTCTTGTATTTCCAAGTCTTCTGGTCTCATGAAGTGCACCAATTCTTTTGCAATGTCCACCTCCTTAAAATGGATTGCCCAGTGAAGAATTGTCCCATTATCCAATATTCTCGCAGTTACTGCCTTAGGATTTCGCTTAAGAAGCTCCATCGCATCATAAAACTTACCCGTCGTCACGAAAGCCGTAATAGTTTGATTAACTTGGTTATCTTCTCCTGCCAAGCTAGCTAACGTTATATATATCCCCATAATGTACGTAACATATAGTTGTTACCCTCATCACCAAAACAAAAACATATAGACTAATACTTCTTACGTATTTTTCTTATTCTTCTTCATTTTATTGTATATATAAACTACTTTTGTTCTATTTTACCATTGAATACCGTCTCTTTTTCTTTGTAAATTGCAACTGTTGATAGGAATTCAAAGTCGATGGCATTATGCATTTTAGTTTTCTCCATGAAAAAAGCAAAAGAAGTGATTATTTTAGAGTGCAGATAACAATGTAGAATTAGAAGTTTAATTAATAAATATTGAATGGAAATCTTTATAAGAATTGAGACATAATACCTTCATGGGGCAATTCTACTATGACATCATTCTCTGACTCTGCCTCAACAATCTTTGGGTTGTTATTCGTGTGATCGTTGGATATCTCCCCTGAAAAATAAAATCATTTATGTTTATATCCCATCATTCTCTATTGGGAAATATATTTCTTCTTTTTCCAATCTTATTTTTGCTGTAGTTTAAATTGAACTATTCTATTAGGGATAGATCTTATTCAAGTGAAAAGAACCAGGCCGAAGCCAAAACTGACAGTACTCACACAATTTATGTCTCTCTTTTTATTGACAAAAAAAAAAGACGTCTCTCTTTTTAATGAATATGAACAAAAAAAAAAATGTCAAATATTAGTGGCTTTTCCTTTTGGAAGGCCAAATAAATCGGGCTCCCTACACTTTGTATACAGTACGACAAAAAGGCAAAGATGTATGTTTGGAACCTCAAAGTTGAGGAGTTCCTCATAAAAAAATTTTAAAAAAAACTTCGTCATTGATTCACAGTTCGTGCTTATGATAAAAATCGTTCAAATTATAAATCATTCAATAAAAATCATTTTTGTAGAAAATCAATTAATTCTAAGGTTGTTGGTCAATCAATTGTTGCATATAGATATAGATGGTTTGTAACGCTTGTATTGAATTTAACCATCTGTTTTTAGACAGTTCAATGATCAAATGATCTCATATTTTATTAATTTTACAAAAAGAATCTTTAATTACCAAGTGATTTATAACATTAACAATTTTGATCACAAGCATAAAATTTTGTAAATCAATCACAAAGTATTTTGATAATAAACTTCCCATCGTCCTGTGAGGATCCAAGTTAATTCCAAAGACAAATGCCTAAATATATGGAAAAGGCGAAGGTACACATACCGGTTCCTGTGGCTTGGGATGCTTTAGCTGGCTTCAACTCTTTTGCCAAAATATCCCAGGCAACTTTGGCTGCGCTGGCGCCCATAATAAAAGAAAAAGTATCAACCCCACAAGAAATCTGGATGGAGTGCAAAGCCTTGGCATTACTCTTCCTCCAAGCTTTAAATTCAACTTCATCATCTTCTTGTTCAGGGGGCTTAGTGGTGGCTTCTACAACGTCCCAAAGATCTTCTGCCAACATATAGGTTTTAACTTGCAAACTCCATTCTTCATAGTTATTTTTGTTTAGAAGTTCATGGACAATTGGACTAGGGACAACTGTGCGTGTCATCTTCAATCTGTAAATTTATGAAATCTAAATTTATGTCGATTGAACATATGTTAGATCAAACTAGTAAGAAAAAATTAATACTCACGGATTGATTTTTTGGGCAATCTTCATATTAAGCTATGAGCACATAGTGCAGCCAAAGTTCATATTTGTGTATGTTCGTTTCTGATAACAAATCAGCCACTTAAAAAGACTCGAGGCATCCCTAGTATTTGTATTACACCACTGAAGACAAAAAAACAAAGGGATTCAGCTTCACCGGGACTAAAAAAGAAAAGCGTTCCGAAAAAAAGAAAAAGAAAAAGGAAAAGACAAAAAGAAAAAGAAAAAGGAAAAGACAAAAAGAAAAAGAAAAAGAAAAAAGAAAAAAAAACAGAAAAAGAGAATTAATTATTATTATTTTTATATTCCTGTTTCTTAGTTCGATACTACCTCAAACGCTTTACTAAGTTGTTTTCCCCTGAACTTGAAAGAAGCTGCCAATTTTCTCCTTAAACTTTAATTTTAGCCAATTACCCCCATGAACTTTTGTAATTGACCAATTTACCCTCTTGATATTAGATTTGAGAATTTTCCATCCAATTTTCCATCCAACTTGATCACATGCACGGCACAAGCCAATTCTTTTAGGGTAAAAAAGTAATTTTATCCATAATGTGGACATTCTATTTTTCTTCTTCTCTTCCGCTAGTTCATTCCGTACAATTTTGTCTAAATTAGCCATAGAACTTTAATTAGCAACTGCAAAATATTAGCTTTATGCCTAGTTTACCAAAATGAAATTAACGATTCTTACTACCATTAGTTTTGCATTTCGAGTGCTTTAATAAAGTTTAACAACATCCACTAAAAATATGCAATAGACTTGCACCTATTGCCAAAATCAATAAAACCTATCAAATTTATAGTTCTGTAGCATAATCCCATTAAAAGAACAACTTAATCTCAACACCAAAGGTTTTCATTAACAGTACAAAAGGTCCTGCAACACATCATGGTTACACTCTCCATGGTCTTGCTTTTTCGGGAACACGTTGGGGTTGTGATGCCATTTCATTAGCTGTCCTTGTGACTTGATTCACACGACCGCCTCGGTTCACCTATTTCAATTCAACACTAAAGCAACAAAAATGTTAGCAAACCCAAAACAACAAAAATTAATCTATAACAACTATTTTTTTTAATTAAGAAAGACAGATTCTTGTTATTACATGTAGTTTAAAAGTTCCTTATGTCCTAGTTTGAGATGGAGCAGCCCCAAAGTTGTGATGTATATCAGTTTCCTACATCAAAACCATTTATACCCAATTATTAATTTCATACAACTACGTATATAGTAGAGTCAAACACAATATAAGTATAGTAGAGTCAAACACAATATAAGTATTTGATACAAGTCCAATTTACAGTTACCTTTGCAATTGTGCCCAATCCTTTGCTTTTGAGTTAAGACCTCTTATTGTGTTATTTCCTTTTGTTGCTTTAGGTCCATTTGCATTTGAGCTAGACCCTTTAGATATGCTTGTATTGATTGTTTGCCCATGACTCTGCATTATTTATGTTCACTTAGCGACTAGATAAGTGATATATAACAACACTCAAAATAAATACAGTCCTTGCTTATGAAATTACCTCTTTTGTAAATCCAAAACCTTATTGTGATTGTAGTAGCCTTTGTGGACAACCTGTTTTGTTGTGTCCTTCCTCTGCACAGGTTTGGCATTGCATTACAACATCATATTTCCTTAGCATTGTTGCCTCCTTTGGTGCTTTTGTTCTTTTGCCTTTAGGTCTTCCAAGTTGCTTGTAGTAAAAAAGGGGTTTAATAGGCCTAAGACAGGTTCTCTTCCATTGTTCTTTCCAGGCATAGGAGCAATATACACTTCATAACACCTATCATAAGCTGGCATTTTGTAAAGTGAGTGAACAAACACTTGTGGACTAGCCTCCTTCCTAGCAATTGCGGATATAGCATAGGGACAAGGAATGCCACATAGCTGCCACTTCCTACAAGAGCAAGTATGCCTTTCCAAATCTATTGCAAACATACTACCAACCAAAGTATGCACTTGATATTGATCATTCCCTGAATAATTGGCAAAACAATTGAAACCATCCATTTGATTTTTTTTCAACAATCTTTAAAATTCTAGGTCCAACTTGTTGGGTCCACTTAGCTTATCTTAGCCTAGCCAACATCAAATATTTTTGAATCCTTTGTAACAACGTAATAATCGGTTTATCTCTTGCATCTAAAATTGCAGAACTAAATGACTCACACATTTTATTCAATAACAAATCACACTTTACCAATGTTCTGAAATAAGATCTACTCCAATGGCAAGGTGGCTTCAATAGAATCACCCGCTATAATTTGATCAAACAAGATGTCATTTCCCTCTACATTTTTTGCACCTTTGTCGTCATCTTCCTCAAATTGTTCATAGTCAGAATCCTTGAATATAAAAGTAACCCCATTGTTATCTTCCTCTTTTTTTGAATCTATAACCTCTTCATCTATTTCTTCTATAGTGTCTCCAACAACCTCCACACTCTTATTTTCTTCATATTCATCATCCGCATTAAACCCCTCAAACTGAGCATCCACATCAACAAAAGAAGCTGCACACATCACTCCCAAGATTGTTTGTGATTTTCCTTAAGTCAACCGAGTATAACAAATGCAGCCTAACTTGAGGAGATATGAGTGAAACCCACTGAAACACATCTACATCGCATTCAATTCACAAAAAAAAAAAAAAAAAAACCCTTTATTTGGTGCCAAATGCCAATAGTAAAAACCTGCAGTCTCTTAATTATACCCAAGCACTGTAGCATCCTCATACAGATCAAGCATGGACATATAATCTTTAGTATAATTGTCAACCCATTGTACAATACCACCCACATACTTACTAGTCAAGTGTGAATAGGTCATGATTACCTACAAGCATCAAAATATAATCAGGATCACCAAACAATACTTACTAACCAAATATCCACCAATGTACAACATTTACTAACCTAACTTGCTAATTATTTAAAGAAAGTCAATAAAAGCAACAAATAAACATATTATATATGCAAAGTTGTTAGTATACAGGAAGTGCCAACAACGCTGCACCACAAAGATTATAACAGCAAAGACTGTTTGAAATGGTACCAGGCATATTGTTTTTGGTTGATAAAGATTCAAACTTGATTAATCGTTTTAATAAGTTTTTGTTTTTGCTAGAGAGAAGACGGAAGAGCAAAAAGACTTTCTGTATTTTTTTTCTTGATCTTCAAAACAAAATTACAGAACTATAACTTACCACAGCCGGTCTAAAACCAGATCCTAGAACTAGGGACCTAGTACTCCTCTTCGACCATTAATGGTTCTTGGAGGATATCATCCATCCACTTGGAAGAAGATGAGAATGCTCAGTACAATTAAAAGTAAAACACCAGCTGTAAACTTTCTAAAACTAGGAAAGGAAACTAGCCGTTGAATTTAAAAGGTTCCTTCTAATTTTAGTAAGGTTTTCATTTCTTCATGCTTTTCTGCTTCCTTACTGATTTCATCTGCAGGATTACCTTCTGCAGGTTGTCTCTAAAGCTAGGAGGCAGCTTAATTCTCAACAGCCTCTCCTAAGCTGCTTACTGGCTTCACTCCTAACTTCATCCTCAAGTAATTGAATCGATCTTTAGGCAAGGCTTTTGTAAATATATCTGCCAACTGTTCTTCACTTCTGCAATACTTCACATCAATGGATCCTTGCTGCAATGCTTCTCGAATAAAATGATATTTCCTGTTTATATGTCTGGTTCTTTGATGAAAGACAGGATTTTTGACCATTGATATTGCAGACATGTTGTCACAAAACAATGGTGTTGCATCAGCTTGCAATTCACCAAAATCATCCAACACAAATCTTAGCCAAATGGCTTGAGCTGTTGCTCCAGCTGCTGAGACATATTCAGCTTCTGCAGTTGACAATGCAACTGTGTTTTGCTTGACTGAGGCCCATGAAAAAACACCACTTCCAAAGCTAAATGCATATCCAGATGTACTTCTACTGTCATCTTCACTTCCAGCCCAATCTGAGTCACAAAAACCAATCAAAACAGCCTCCTTGTCCCTTGTGAATTCAATACCATAGCTGAGAGTGCCTTGAATGTATCTGAGAACTCTTTTAGCTATTCCCATGTGTTTTTTCGTGGGACCATGCATGAATCTTGATAGCAAACTAGCAGCATACATTATATCAGGCCTGGTTGCAGTTAAATATAACAAACTGCCAACAATCTGCCTAAATAAACCTTCATCAGTCAGCTCACTTCCATCAATTTTCTTCAGTTTCTCACCAGTGGGAAGAGGAATTGTCACAGATTTACAATCCTCCAGGCCAAACTTTGCAAGTAAGGACTTTGCATACTTGCTTTGATGAATAAAAACCCCTCTCTCAGTTTGTAGAACTCCCATTCCCAAGAAATGGTGTAAGAGACCTAAGTCAGTCATCTCATATTTCTGCATCATGTCCCTTTTAAACTCACTGAGCAATGTATTGCTACCTCCAGTGTATATTATATCATCAACATATATAGAGACTATGATCATATTTCCTTCATCATCAGTTCTAGTATATAAGGTAGCCTCACTTATGCTTCTTTTGAAATTGCAGCTTGTGAGATAAGTGTCAATCTCACTGTACCAGGCTCTAGGAGCCTGCTTCAAACCATAAAGTGCCTTCTTTAACTTATAGACCTTGTGACTTGCATTTTTGACTTCAAACCCTTCTGGTTGCTCAGTGTAAACCTCCTCCTCAAGTACTCCATTCAAAAAAGCTGATTTAACATCTAATTGGAACAGCTTCCAACCCTTCTGTGCTGCAAGTGCAATTAAAGTTCGAATTGTATCTAACCTTGCCACTGGAGCAAAGGTTTCATTATAGTCAATGCCAGGTTTCTGAGCATACCCTTTTGCCACAAGCCTAGCCTTGTGTTTTTGAACTGATCCATCTAGATTCAGTTTGGTTTTGAACACCCATCTGACTCCTATAACAGGCTTGTCTGCAGGTCTTTCCACAAGCTCCCAAGTTCCATTTTTCTCAATGGTTTCAATTTCAGCATTCATTGCTTCCTTCCATGCATTGTCTTCAATAGCTTCATGATAGGTTTCAGGCTCAATGATAGTCATATGACATCTTGCATAAATGTCTTCCAAGCTTCTCAGCTTCTCAGGTGTATTACTTGGTGTTGAGCCTTGACTAGTACTGCCATTGTTACTTCCAGTGGCTTGTTCATCACCAGACACTAATTGAGTGAAATTTGGAGAGTCACAGCTTTGAGTTTCATGAATAAGCCCTTCTGGTTCTGTTATCTCTGGATTCTCATTTTCAGAACTGAGTGGCATGAAAACAGTTTCTTCTTGCTTACTTTCCCAATTCCATGATTTGCTCTCATCAAATATAACACTTCTTGAGAGTATGATCTTCTTAGTTTGAAGATTATAGATCCTATAACCTTTCTCACAGCTGCCATACCCCATAAATATTCCCTTGTTTGCTTTATCATCAAATTTCTGTCTCAGATTTGATGGAATGTGGCTGTAACAAATGCTTCCAAACACTCTCAAATGTTTTACACCTGGTTTTCTTCCTGTGAACGCTTCAAATGGTGTTTTACCCTTCACTGAGATTGTAGGACACCTATTCTGCAAGTACACTGCAGTTCTAACTGCTTCAGCCCAAAAAATCACAGGAATGTTCTTCTCAGCCATCATTGATCTGGCCATTTCACAAATAGTTCTATTCCTTCTCTCAGCAACACCATTTTGCTGAGGGGAGTATGCCACTGTTAACTGTCTCTCCATTCCAACATTAGAACAGAAATTCAAGAATTCATGGGAGGTATATTCACCTCCTCTGTCACTTCTCAGCTTCTTAAGCTTAAAACCACTTTGCAGCTCAACAAAAGCTTTAAATTTCCTAAACACATTGAACACATCAGATTTGTTCCTTAGAAAATACACCCAACACATTCTTGAGAAATCATCTATGAATGTTATGAAGTATCTGTTGCCACCAACAGATTCATTCTGCATTGGTCCACAAACATCAGTGTATACCAGTTCTAATGGTTGACTAGCTCTCCAAACTTTCTCTTTATCGAATGGTTCAATATGCATCTTCCCAGAGACACAACTCTCACAGACTTCCTTCATCTCAGATAATGCAGGCAATCCAAGCACCAATCCTTCTCTCTGCATCCTTTTCAGACTGTTAAAGTTCAAGTGACCAAGCCTTTTATGCCAGATCCTTGACTCTTCTTCAATTGAAGCTTTTCTAGCCACTGCATTTATAGATTCAAAAGACAATGGAAAGCATCTGTTCCCTGTCATAACAACCTTTGCTACCACATTTTCAAGATTGCTATCATCAAATATCACAGCCATGTTACCACCAAATAGAACATAATAACCGTGTTCCATCATTTGACCAACACTTAACAGATTTTCATCTAATCCTGGAACCAGCAGCACTTCATTTATGTATCTTTTCCCTCTTCTTGTCTCAACTACAAGTGTTCCTTTTCCTGTGGCTTGAACGAGATCACCAGTACCCATTTTCACTTTGCAGGTCACTGACTTATCAAGATTGATCAATAAAGACTCTTGAGAAGTCATGTGATTACTGCAGGCACTGTCCACAAACCACACAGACTTACTTGATGCAATTGAGCTTGCATGACAAGCATAGAACATTGTTCCTGTGACCAGATCTTCTTCCTTTGCACAATTTGCAACTTGTTTACCATTATCACAGTCCTTAGTTAGATGACCAAATCGACTGCACCTGCCACATTTGGGTTTTCCTCTATATCTGCATATACCAAAGTGATATTTGTCACACACTTGGCATAGTGGTTTCACATTCCCTTGACTGCCACTGGTTTGTTTGTTGTGTGCAGGAAACTTGTTGTTCCAGCCACCACCAGTACCATTATTCCAGCTGCTATTTTGACCCCAGTTCTTTCCCTTCTTGTACTGACCAAACTTTGGATTTGATCTATACTGAGACCCTTTAAAATTTCCAGTGCCACTTCCATTTCCTCCAACTTTAAGACTACTGAAAGCCCTCTCAGTACTTGTGTATTTGTCTCTTTCATCATGCAAATCTTCCCTCTTATCATAAACTTTCACTGAGGCTAGGACTTCTTCAATCCTAATAGTATCTAGATCTCTGGTTTCTTCAATAATCGACACTATGGACTTATACCTTCTGCTTAGACTCATCAACAGCTTTTGAACGATCCTTTTTTCTGTTACATCTTCTCCTAGAGATTTCAAGTTGTTTACTATCTCAAAAAAACGAGCCAGGTAGTCATCCAGAGATTCAACATCATTCATTCTTAGATATTCAAAATCAGCTCTAATGGCTTGTAACTTCACAGCTCTTACCTTTTTGTCTCCTCTGAACTCTCTTCTCAAGATTTCCCAGGCACCCTTTGCAGTCTTCTCATTTCGGATTCTGGGAAAAAGTTCATCAGTGATTGCTCCTTGAATAAGACTTAGAGCCTTGGCATTCTTGATCTTTTCCTCCTTTGTAACAACTGGTCTTTCAACTGGAATGTGCTCAGACTCGCTTTCTCCTTCTTCCTCAGAGATCTCCTCTCTGGAAGTTTGTTGTCCAGCAAGACCAACTTCAACCACATCCCATAGATCGTATGCTATGAGAATGGTTTCCATTTTTACAGCCCAAAAATCGTAGTTTGAACCATTAAATTGTGGTGTTCGTAAATCACCACCGGAGGAGCTTGATCCGACCATCTTCTCAGGTAGCACAGCACAAATGGTTATAAAGGTACCACCTTTAATCCTTTCTGGATTTGTATCTTCACAGAATCACGTCCCTTCTTCGAAATCAGACCAAGAGCTCTGATACCATGTTTGAAATGGTACCAGGCATATTGTTTTTGGTTGATAAAGATTCAAACTTGATTAATCGTTTTAATAAGTTTTTGTTTTTGCTAGAGAGAAGACGGAAGAGCAAAAAGACTTTCTGTATTTTTTTTCTTGATCTTCAAAACAAAATTACAGAACTATAACTTACCACAGCCGGTCTAAAACCAGATCCTAGAACTAGGGACCTAGTACTCCTCTTCGACCATTAATGGTTCTTGGAGGATATCATCCATCCACTTGGAAGAAGATGAGAATGCTCAGTACAATTAAAAGTAAAACACCAGCTGTAAACTTTCTAAAACTAGGAAAGGAAACTAGCCGTTGAATTTAAAAGGTTCCTTCTAATTTTAGTAAGGTTTTCATTTCTTCATGCTTTTCTGCTTCCTTACTGATTTCATCTGCAGGATTACCTTCTGCAGGTTGTCTCTAAAGCTAGGAGGCAGCTTAATTCTCAACAAAGACCTGCAATGTTGCTTGTTTGTTAGCTCCCTTCTATCTGAAGCTTGAAGCAAGAGAGCATAATTTGCTAATTATTTGCTTGGTCTGTTATCCAAACAAGCAGCAAACAACTTGCTAAATATTTTGGGCCACAATCTAGGGAAGCTTCCAGCAAAAGAAAATAATTTACTAATTATTGGTTTTGCCTGTTATACAAACAAGCCTATTTATTTCGGGCACGATCTATGGAAGCATGAATCAAAAGAGAATAATTCAAAAAAATAAAAAATAAAAAGCCGAACAAGGGAGCCCATATACTGATATACACACTCGACTGGAAAAATAACACACAAAGTAACCCTTTTGTTGTAAAATCGGCGGTATGTGCAGTAGAATAAATAAAATACTAAATTTACAAGATTCCTCTACAGTCGGTGTGACTGGAGTACGTTCTCGGGACAGCAGTGGTGCTTTCATATATAATCTGGAATAATAATATTACGAAGATAACTCTCTCTATTTTCTCCTCTCTTCTTTCTCTCTCTGTCGTGAGCCTTGTAGCTTTTTTATATTTTTTATTTTCTGCTTTTCTCCGTATGCTCTCATTTTATAAGCAAAAAGATTACTGTTGCAACATTACTCACTTCACAAATTTTCCACAAATGAATAGTGAAAATACTGTGCATGAATAGTAACAAACTGTTCATGTGGGCCATCCACATATTATTCACAACACTCTTTCTTGGATGGCCACAAGTCTTCTATTGACTTGTTTAAAATCTTGATCTGTTTTTTTTTTTTTGGATGCTCCCCCTGATGAGTAGTACCACATCTGTTGTGCTTGTTGACTTTCCACAGGCTTGGTCTTGAACTGGGCTGGAGGGTTTTCTGGTTTCCTCCAAAAGTCTAAATTTACTTCATTTATCTGGAACTAAATTTGATTCAAGGGTGGTGGACACTTGATCTTGAGTTGGACTTGTGATTTCTTTAAGGGTCGTTGATGCTTGATCTTGAATGAAATTGGACCATGAGGAGCTTCACGTGGCAAGTGATCTTCGACTCTGTCGGGGATGAATCAACACATGTTTATTGTGCTTGTTGATTCTCCATGAGCTTCGATGTATCATTTTCACTTGCCTTATCTGTTCCCCTTGCAGAAATGGTATTTTCCCTAGTTTTCCCCCATGCATGTGTGGCTTCTTCTCTTGCAGTATTTGTCCCTGATGTAGGAGTGGTATCTTTTCTGCAAGAATCAAAGATGACTACTCGAGAGCCATGCTAGGTAATCAATCAGGGAAGGGTTCCAGACAATCAGTTCCAGATCAGAAGCTTGATTCGAAGTGCTGACTGATTGTTCCCTTTCTCCTTGTCTTGCAGGTAAGAACAAGGACAAAGAAAAAGACATGGAAAAAGCATGATATGAGATATTCTTGCTCTGGTGTGACTTGTTTGAAGAGATATTCTCGGAGAGGAAGAAAATTGAGTATTTCGAGATGCTTTGTTGCAGATGCATTCTCGAAGAGGATGAAGAGTTAGGCTTTTTTGAAGGTCTGCCTTGCATAGAGGACGGAAGTAAACATTTATAGGGATTTCCCAATAGCAAGTAGTGGTACTATTCATTTACTCTTGTTGGCAACTATTGGGTAATTGAAATAGTGAGATTCACGTGTTTCAACTTTGTCAGAGATCTTTAACAAAGTTGCCCGTGATATTCGAAAAGCTGAGATTGTGTCTGAAAATTAACAACGAACTTTATTCAGGAAAATTTGGCTTTTGAAATTCGGAGAGCGGTGCCTCTTCGATTTTTGAACAAGTTGCCCTGTTGCCTCTTCTTTTTATAGAGACATCAATTGTGTTCCAAATGCACGCTCGAAAAATTGTTGCATGTAGAAATTTCCCTTTTCTGTACTTCTGAGATTTCAATTTATTTGACCTCATTTTCCTTCATCGTTTCTGAAAATGGCTTGCCCATCTGACCATCGTTTTGATTTGAATCTTTTGGAAGATGGAAACATTTCTTCTCAAGACAACATAAGGCACCCATCATTCTTATCCCGCTAATAGTCCTCTTACTGTTGGAACTCTGTGATGAAGAATAACATAATCGCTTCAGTGGTAGCTAGGAATCTTCTGGTTGGGGACTCTGTGATGAAGAATAACATAATCGCTTCAGTGGTAGCTAGGAATCTTCTTACTCTTAAGGATAATAGGATATTTTCAAAACGGTCCGATGAATTGGCTGTTGAAGACTCTCTGACTTTCAGTGTTCAGTGTGCAGGCTCTGTATCTAATATGGGTCAACGTGTACTTGTTCGAACACGTCAAGTTGAATCATTGATGGCTGAGGTGGCAAGTCTTAAACAAGAGATCAAATGGCTTAAGCACGAGAATAGAGAGTTGCACATGCTTGCGAATAACTACTCAACAAGCATGAAAAGGAAGCTTGACCAGCTGCAGGAATCTGAAAGTCGGGTTCAAAGTGACCATCAGAGGTTTGTGGCTTTATTCCAAAGGCACCAATTGCCTTCGCCGTCTGGAGTTTTACCAAGTCTTGAGGTTCCAAATAATCAACCTCCAGTGTCTATTCTTTCTGGAGTTCCGCCAAGTACTAAGGTGTTACATGATCAATCTCCAGTGTTTCCCCCTTCGGGGGTTCCGCCAAGTATTGAGGCTTCACATGAGCAACCTTTGTGAAGGCTTCCTCTTGTATGTTTATTTTAACTTATGTGTATGCATATGTCTGTAATTTCTCAGAGATAATAATAGACAAGGTTTATTTCATTCAATGTATTATGCTAAATACAACAAAGCATATACTTCACTAAGATGTAGTACTTATGGACCAAATATCAATTCATCTTTATCCTCACGAAGATAAATGATCTTTCTTAGTGTCTAATTATTGGCATTTGAGTTTTCAACGCATAATCTTCATTCCATATGGTTCTTTATTATCATAAACATCATGGATAAGATTCGTGTTGGCATATTGTTTAATCTACAGCCCGTGACAATATTCCTTTCAACAATTTATAATCTTTCTAGACTCTTTAGGAGTTGCAATTTAATATCATCAACTTTTGCAAGAGATTTAGTGTGTTGCAACAATATCATAATGATACTAAGGCAATTTATATCATCCATTGATATTGAGTATATAATTTATTCTTTACCCTTTCGGGGCTTATTTCAAGCAATTTGAATCATTCAGGGATTTTCTACACTTCATAACATATTTTCCTTTGGAACTTATACAGAGTAATTTGCTCCTATGTATACTTGAGGGATTTACTTGAGATATGATGAAGGCAACTCACAACCCTTCGTATATAATTCTCCATTCATATGAACTCGTTTACAAGAGTATAATTTTAAGTTTCAATTAGTAACCTTGTGTCATATCATGTGAGTGTATTTCACTGTATTACAAATGCCCATACGTAACCTTCTTGGTTCAACATCTTTTGGCTATTTGTATTATATACATATATATCCATTTTCCCCACTTTATTACAAAATTGTAACGGAATTGCCTTTCTCCATTTTGGCCAATAATTTTCCTTTCGTCGATGGAAAAAGAACGGGACTTAATATCAACACAGCTCATTGATGAATTTAGTAGCTACATGTAAAAACCAAAATTACCATTGGTTATTATCAGTCCGTGATCCTATTTTCTCATGTGTATGCGCATGCATAAAAGCTTTTCATTTCTTTGGATATCCATTGTCTCTTCAAGGGCATTGCACTATCTCTTCCAGGATAGTACTAGTTTAGAGAATGCGGATCATAACCTCCTCTTGAGCGTTATAGAGCTTGGATTTTAATCTTCACTTCCGGTGAGTTGAGTCATTAGAACCTATAGGTCTATCATGCTTCATGCATGAGACATATGTTCCCATGTCTGCAGATTGTTCTTTTTGTGACGTGTATCCATGTAGCGACTGTTATGCTTTCGGCATGCAACAGTTATGCTTTGGGAATGCAAAAGTTCAGTAGTGCCATATTCTTATTCTTTTGAATGACTGAACCTTTTGAGTCTGCGAATCTGCCATGCTTCAGGCATGCAACAGATAAATCATTTGCTGCCTCATTATTTTGTCCAATAAGGACATCAATTCTTGTATATGTGATTTCATCACTTTCGTTACATCATTAAATGCATTTGGCATTTGATTGATACATCGTTGCATCATTAAATTATTCTCACTTCATTTTCTCATTGATTGCTTCTTGAATCAAAATAAGACAAATTCTCTTTGTTCTTCTGGAACGGTATTTTCTCGTCGTTCTTCTAGAACAGTCTATTTCTCCCCCTAACGTTGGAAAAGTTGTCTTATCAAAATGACAGTCTGCAAACCGAGCGGTAAACATATCTCCAGTCAAAGGTTCCAAATATTGAATGATAGATGATGTTCAATATCAATGCCCAATATGAGATGATGCCTCATTTTAGTACATTATGACAATACAATAGGCACATATATAACACAACCAAAAACTTGTAAATGTGTAATGTTTGACTGTTGCCCAAACACGAGTTGTACTGAGAAGTATTGATGGTTGATAACATGTCTCAACTGAATTAATAATGCATCATTTAAAACAGCACGTCCCCATGTAGAAGACTTGGCAATTTCGTTTTCATGGGCAAAACACGGGCCATCAATTTCATCCGCTTAATAAATATTTCTGCTAAACCATTTTGAATATGGACTCTGGTCCTTATTTAATAGTCCGTAGACTGAGACACTTATGACCTTTATTACAATTAAGTTGTGACACTCCGGCTCTTCAAACTTAAGGTACTCATCAAAGAACTTCATGCCCAATCTGTTTGCATGATGGAACTTTGGGTCCAATTATTTAATATGATGAGGATCAAGAAACTTCAGGTTCTAATCTGATCAAGGAACTTCAAGTACTATATATACTCATTGTAACAAAATAAGTACGATAAATAAATTAAAGCAATATACTGTAATTCCAGCCATAGTGAATAAATTGCATTTAAGTAAATAAAGCTCGTGACAAAGGCTTTAATTCAACACCATTCATATAAATCAAAACTTAAAGCGGTAGGCGGTAAAACCGTCCATGATAAATAAATTGCTTTAAAGTAAATAGAACTTGTGAAATGATTTTAAGCCAACACCGTTCACATAAATAAAAAGTGTCAGACCCTTCCTTTTTTTTCTCTTTTATGTCGACACCCTTCCAAACCTCTTCTCCTTTTTTATTTATTATTTCCTTGGTGCTGATGCACCATGTTCCTTCTTCCTTTTTTTTATTATTTTTATTTTATTATTTATTTTCTTTGTTATCTTTTCAAATGGTCGCATTGTTTTTGCCCTATCCTCTAGTTCCTCCACATAATACTTCTTCCTTTGCTTAGAAAGCTGAGCACTTAAGCTTCTCTCTCCCTGAGAGTTGTTCTCTCTTCTGAGAGTCTTTCACCTCTCTATGTAAGTTTTTTTCTTCGTCATTTTTTCTCCCTAGCCCCCGGCCTGAGCTCTGGCAAAGGTCGGTGGCAGTACTCTGTTGTCCTTCCTTGTTCTTCTTCCTCTATTCTTCCATTTCTATCTACCCTCACCTTAGTTTCCCTTCCACTTCCATGTCTCTCATCAATCCCTCTTACTTTGTTTTCCCAATTCCTTCCAGTCCTATTTCGGGTGGGCTCCATCCTTCCTTGTTGCTTCCTCTTTCCTGATCTGCAAAATCTTTTCTTCACAGCACTCGGCTGTGTTTTCTTTGGAAGGTGCGTAGAGTTTTTACTCGGGTGTACACATCACCACCTTCTATTTGTTTGCCTTTATTGGCACTGTCGTCAGTGGATTCTTTACTGACTTCTTTCGTCTATTAGTTATGATCAGCATAGGGGTTGTTGCATGTTGTCAGAGTCAACAGATTCTTCGTTTCTGGGCAGTGGCTGCTTGATGGCGGTTTGGGGTGTGGGTTTGTGCTGGCGTGGATGCTTTGCGGTGTTGGAGCACTGGTTTTGTTAATGCCTGGGGCTTTGGTTGGTCGCGCGTGCTGGACAAATTATGATGGTGGCTCTTGACATTTCCGGCAACAGAGGGAACTGCAAGGTTCTAGGGAGTTCTGTAGCTTTGTCTGTGTTTGTATTGGGCCCCAAAACTTGTTATGGGCTCTTTTGTGTGTACTGTTCAGGTCCACTGTTTTGTTTTGCACTTATGTAGTTTGTGGACCTCTTTGTATCTTTGTTTAGCCTTGGGCCTTAGAATATAATGTCCAGTTTTCCAAAAAAAAAAAAAAAAAAAAAAAAAGAAAAGAAAAGAAAGAAGGCTGAACACTTTCTATGTTTCTCATCAATCTCGCCTTCCTCGTTCAGTGGTGTCCTTAGAGGACATGTCAGCAATAAGAGGAGCAACAGTAGCTACACCGCCCAACCTGCTCATGCTAAGAACCTTGACTTGGAGCTTGGTTCATCACTGCCCCTGCACCTCTGTAGTTCTACGTTTGCAGTTGACCTCTCTGAGGGTGGCGAAAATTTGGAGACTGAGAATTAACAGCTCCATGCAGTGATGCACCGAAGCCATTGAGTAGGGATTGAACAGAAGAAGCCCCATGGTCTCCCACTTGATTGGGGGACTTGAAAGAGGAGCCATCGTAGGTGGCGGAGGAGGTTGTGTGTTCCACTGACACGAGAGCTAAAAGTGTTGTAAAATCGGCAATGTGTGCAGTGGAATAAACAAGACACAAAATTTACGAGGTTCCTTTATAGTCTGTGTGACTGGACTACGTCCTCTGGGCAGCAGTGATGCTTTCATTTATAATCTAGAATAATAAGATTACAAAGATAACCCTCTTTATTTTCTCTTGTCTTCTTTCTTTTTCTGCCGTGAGCCTTGTGGCTTTTTTTTTTCCCACTTTTTTCCGTATGCTCTCATTTTATAAGCAAAAAGATTACTATAGCAACACTATTCACTTTACAAATTTTCCATAAATGAATAGTGAAAATACTGTAAATGAATAGTAACAAACTATTCATGTGGGCCATCCACATATTATTCACAACACCCTTCGCATATTAAACAAACTGAAAATGAAAAAGTGAAGACTTGCTATATCTTGAAGGATGCCCACCATCTCTAACCACGATACTCATCGTTTTGAGCTTCAAAGCTCAAAATACCTTCGATATTTTGTAGCAATCTGTTGATTTCACCGTATATTCTCCATATCTTTTCTCATATTGTAATGCTAGGATGCCCAATTCTTTGTGGCTCGCCTTCCCTGCTTCCCCATATACCCAACAATGATTAGGTTCGGTTGTGGTATATGATTACCTTTTTGCCCTCACACCATTAGCATGTGTTGAGCATGTGACCAAATTGGATGGAAAATTCTAAGATATAATGGCAGGGGATAAATTGGTGAATTACACAAGTTCAAAGAGTAATTGACTAAAATTAAAGTTCATAAGAGAAATTGACAATTTCTTATACATTCAGGGGGTAAATCGGTGAATACCTCAAAATTAATACTCAGGGATTGATTTTTTGGGCAATCTTCATGTTAAGCTATGTGCACATAGCGCAGCCAAAGTTCATATTTGTGTATGCTTGTTTATGATAACAAATCAGCCACTTAAAAGAACTCAAGGCATCCCTATTATTTGTAGGGGTGTGCTATCCACACACCCCATTTTACTTCTCACACACCCCTTGATAATTTATGTCCGTTGATCTTCTTCAATTCATCCGATCCGACAGTCAAAAATTAAAAAGGTGTGTGAGAAGTAAAATGAGGTGTGTGGATATCACACCCTTATTTGTATTGCAGAATTGAAGACAAAAAACAAAGGGATTCAGCTTCAAAGACAAAAAAAAGAAAAGCGTTCTGGAAAAAGAAAAAGGAAAAGAAAAAAAAAAGAGAATTAATTATTATTATTTTTATATTCCTGTTTCTTAGTTCGATATTACACTAAATGCTTCACTAAGTCAGTCCAACTTAATTTAGTTTAAACCAGTCCAGTTTAGACCCTGAAACTAATTCAGTCCAAGATAGTTTGGTGCAACAAATGCACCCTAACCACTTAGCTATGCCCAAGTCGGCCATGGTAAAACCATTTCAAGTTTAATAGAAGGTTTTTTAGTTAACATGGTCTCTGAGATTAAATTAACTCCTCACTTTTGTCTCTGTGATTTGAAATCGATTGAAATGACCCTTAGTTTGTCTACCATCAATCATTGCAGCCATTCTGACTAATTTAGAATTTTGACTAACATGATTGATGGTGGACAAACGTGGCGGAATGCGATGACAGCATTGCGCGGAATTGAGCATTCTCTTCGAGTCCCATCTCCTTTCTTTGTACCTTAAAAACACTCACATCACTCAATTTGACACTAAAATTTCCTAATTTAATTTCAAATTGGAAAATAAAATGCGAAATTATACATACCAGGTGGTGAAGAGCATGAGGAACTGAGCAGGGGTGTAGGCGAGGAATGCACCAAGGAGAGAGGTTCGATGGGATCAATGGCGAAGACGACGTCGTTGCATCTGCAGCCTTCATCACCACATCCATTCTCTCTCATGAGCAAGACTGTGGGAACTAGAAATGAGGGAAAGAGGAGAAGTATGAGCCAACTGGGTCCCACAATCGAGTTCAATCAAGAAAAAGTGGCTGCTGGAATTTTTTTTTCTCTTACTTTTTTTATAACTTTTTTTTTATTTTTATGAATGCGGTGGATTTGGTAAGAAGCAAGAAATATAGAATTTTGGAATTTTGATTCACTGTGGAAGAACCAAAGTAATTTCCATGGAACAAGAAATTCTCTTCATCCTTCACAAGTAAAGTGCTTATTCTATCTCTTCTTCGGTACATTACACATAACTCAGAAGTTTTAAGGTCAATTTTGCATTCTAACTCTCTCTCAGAAGTTTTAAGTTTTATTAAATAAGGACCAAGATGACAAAATACCCTCAATTTAATGAACAATGAGCCAAAATGATTTGACATAAATTGAAGCTATTTTTTGTCATTTTATTCTTATTTAATGGAGATTTTTTACCAAAATGATTGATGGTAAACAAATGTGGCGGAATGCGACGATGACATTCCGCGGGAATCGAGCATTCTATTTGAGTCCAATGTCATTTCTTTGTACCTTAAAAACACTCACATCACTCAATTTCACACCAATTTGACACTAAAATTTCCTAATTTAATTTCAAATTGGAAAATTGAGCTGCAGAAATGCGAAATTGTACGGACCAGGAGCCGAAGTGCTTGAGGAACTGAGCAAGAGCATAGGTGAGGTTCTATGGGATAGATGTTGTCGTTGACAGCAAAGACGACGTCGTCGCATCTGCAACCGTCTGTGACAACTAGAAAAGAGGGAAAAAGGAGTATGAGTCGACTAGGCTCCACAACTGAGTCCAATTAGGAGAAGGGGCTCTTGGATTTTTTTTTTGGGAACTTTAACGAAAAGTTCCCTGTATTGTTCACTTTAACGAAAAACCACATTTTTATACTAAAAAGTCAATCCTGGTACTATTCATTTGACTCTTTATTTTGTTCTTATTATTAAAACTCAAACTTTTCAAGTCCTTTTCATATTTTTTTCTATTTACTTTTTTTTATAACTATGTTTTTTTTTTCTTTATGAATGCAGTGGATTTGGTAAAAAGCAAGGAATATAGAATTTTGGAATTTTGATTCACTGTGGAAGAAGCAAAGTAATTTCCATGGAACAAGAGATTACTTTCATCCTTCACATGTAAAGTGCTTCTTCTATCCCTTCTTCAGTACATTACAGATAACTCAGAAGTTTTAAGTTCAATTTTGCATTCTGATTCTTTCTCAGAAGTTTTAAGTTTTATTAAATAAAGACCAAAATGACAAAATACCATCAATTTAATAAACAATGAGCTAAAATGATTTGACATAAATTGAAGCTATTTTTGTTATTTTATTCTTATTTAATAAATATTTTTGACTAAAATGATTGATAGTGAATAAAAGTGGCAGAATGTTCGCGGGAATTGAGCATTCTCTTCGAGTCTCATCTCCTTTTGTTTGTACCTTAAAAACACTCACATCACTCAATTTCACACCAATTTGACACTAAAATTTCCTAATTTAATTTCAAATTGGAAAATTGAGCTGCAGAAATGCGAAATTGTACGGACCAGGAGCCGAAGTGCTTGAGGAACTGAGCAAGAGCATAGGTGAGGTTCTATGGGATAGATGTTGTCGTTGACAGCAAAGACGACGTCGTCGCATCTGCAACCGTCTGTGACAACTAGAAAAGAGGGAAAAAGGAGTATGAGTCGACTAGGCTCCACAACTGAGTCCAATTAGGAGAAGGGGCTCTTGGATTTTTTTTTTGGGAACTTTAACGAAAAGTTCCCTGTATTGTTCACTTTAACGAAAAACCACATTTTTATACTAAAAAGTCAATCCTGGTACTATTCATTTGACTCTTTATTTTGTTCTTATTATTAAAACTCAAACTTTTCAAGTCCTTTTCATATTTTTTTCTATTTACTTTTTTTTATAACTATGTTTTTTTTTTTCTTTATGAATGCAGTGGATTTGGTAAAAAGCAAGGAATATAGAATTTTGGAATTTTGATTCACTGTGGAAGAAGCAAAGTAATTTCCATGGAACAAGAGATTACTTTCATCCTTCACATGTAAAGTGCTTCTTCTATCCCTTCTTCAGTACATTACAGATAACTCAGAAGTTTTAAGTTCAATTTTGCATTCTGATTCTTTCTCAGAAGTTTTAAGTTTTATTAAATAAAGACCAAAATGACAAAATACCATCAATTTAATAAACAATGAGCTAAAATGATTTGACATAAATTGAAGCTATTTTTGTTATTTTATTCTTATTTAATAAATATTTTTGACTAAAATGATTGATAGTGAATAAAAGTGGCAGAATGTTCGCGGGAATTGAGCATTCTCTTCGAGTCTCATCTCCTTTTGTTTGTACCTTAAAAACACTCACATCACTCAATTTCACACCAATTTGACACTAAATTTCCTAATTTAATTTAAAATTGGAAAATTGAGCTGCAAAAATGCAAAATTGTATGGACCAATTGGTGAAGAGCTTGAGGAATTAAGCGAGAGCACAGGCGAGGAACGCAGCGTAGAGAGTGAGGTTCAATGGGATCGACGCCACAGTTGACGGCGAAGACGACATCGTCGCATCCGCAACCATCATGAGCTCGTCCATTCTCTCTCAAGAGTCAAGACTGGAAACTAGAAAAGATGAAAAGAGGATGAGGAGTATGAGTCGACTGGGCCCCATAGCCGAGTTCAACCCGCCAATCGGAGATGAGTTGGAATGGATTGTCACCATCCAATCAGGAGAAAGGGGCTACTGGATTTTTGTTTTGGCATATTTGTCGATTTGTTCTCTAAACTTGTATAGAGCTATCAATTTCCTCAACTTATAATTAGCCAATTTCCTCCTTGAACTTTAATTTTAGCCAATTACCCCTGAACTTTTATAAATGGTCAATTTCTCTCCTGATGCTAGATTTTAAAAAGTTTCATCCAATTTTTTATCCATTTTGATCACGTGGACAACACATGACAACTATATAGGAGCAAAAAGAATGGACAATTGGATGGGTGAAAATTGGATGAAAAAATATCTTATGCTGGGGGGGATTGGCTAGGTATAAAAGTTTAGAGGGGTAATCGGTTAAAGTTAAAGTTAAGGGGGAAATTGGCTAATTATAAAAGTTTAGGAAGACAATCGGCTAAAATTAAAGTCAAGGAGGAAATTGACACCTTTGTACAAGTTCAGAGGACAAACCGACAAATACATCTTTTTTTTTCTCTTACTTTTTTTATTACTTATTTTTTATTTTTCTAAGGAATGCGGTGGATTTGGTAAGAAGCAAGAAATATAGAATTTTGGAATTTTGATTCACTGTGGAAGAAGCAAAGTAATTTCCATGGAACATGAAATTCTCTTCATCCTTCACAAGTAAAGTGCTTCTTCTATTCCTTCTTCGGTACATTACACATAACTTTGAAGTTTTAAGGTCAATCTTGCATTATGGTTCTCTCTCCTCCTATTTCCCAATCCCTCATATCCTCACCCTTCATTCATAGCGTGTAAAACAAATCTTCACCTTTGAATTAACTTGGAATTGTTTTGAATGACTGCATGGAAGGAAGGTATAGGAGATGAGAGAATCTGAATCCGTTAATTTTAGAGTAGGTGGGACATGACATAGCAGGGCTCGCTATTGGTGTTTTGCCGCACAAAACGCCCGGTCTGACAGGCCGTATGTTAGAATACCACCTCGCATTAGGTTGGATCAGTGTGTTCAGGTGGAACCAAGGATACAAGAGGTCTCATAGTTGCACGAACGGTGCCCTATAAATGGCGTGGTAGAGCAACCCGATCGAAGCTTTTCATGAACAACAAAAGGGGCATTCACAACATGAGGTTCGACGGGATTGAAGTGAATAAGAATACTTACCACTACACCCGCAGAATAGTCGTATTGTGTTTGAATCCGACCTCAAATCTAAAACCGAAAGGCGTTTTTTTTCCTTTCTCGACTGTTTCTTTACAGAATGAAGATCCTAATAATTCTCTCTACAATTCATTTACAACCTCCGAAGCCAAAAATGTACCGCTAACCTTTTCTTGTTATCAAAAAATATGTACAGCTAACTAAACAAAGAGTACAACACACTCTTGAGGGATCATCTTCTCAGTATCGTCCTCGGGTATGGATGCTGATGAAGAAGAACCGCTATATTTGCTGGGCATTGGTGTATTCCTTCGAGAACTGCATTTTGTTAGAACAACTGCGGGCTCCTTCTCAAATTCCTGGGCAGGTGCATCGTTCTCGCTGTCATCTTCACCCTTGAAAACTGGGTGGATGTACGCATTTTGAAGGAAGCCTTTCATGTTCAGATTCGGCTCTAATGTGCGTTCTAATGTATCTTTCATCATTGCTTCCTGCAATCCACCATAAGAAAATGTTCATCACAGTCAAATCACTTTGACCAACACAACGAAGAACTAGGTCAACCAATAGTGAAAGAAACAAACCTGCAAGTGATGTCTGATGAAAGCAGGTTCGTAATGGCCTTTGCAGAATCTAGGGAACCATCTGGTCAAAACTGGGAGTGTGATGAGCAGTGGAGTTGACTGAGCAGCATCTTTTGTGCTTAACAATCCCATCAGCAGCAGTTGTGAGACAATTAGTGCTGTTATGATGCGCCCGTGGACATCAGGCCAGAATGCCGCAGCACTTTCATACTCTTGATTATAGACGTTTATAATCTAGAATCGACCAATGAAATGCGTATAGAATTTAGCAGAATTACTCAGTCAAGAAATGAACATCTCAACCAAAAAATAACTAAACCCTTCTCTTGGAAAATGTCGCAACTTACCTGATGACGATGAACAACATATGCCAGGGCAAAGAATACTATTATGAACGGAAGTAGGATTGGTGACACCACAGCATAAACAAGGCCAAGTAAGAAATATAGTTGTATTTGAGGTTCACCAGTGTTGAAACCAAGGGTTCCGGGATCCATGGCCTCTTCCCTATCCTTTTCAGTCTTCACCAAGAAGAAATTTTTCAGGTGATATATAATCAAGGGTTTCAACCTTAGAATCTCACCAGTAATTCCGGCCCACCCATCAACCATTTTATAAGTGATAAAGAAGGTTGCCTTCATTGGAATTCAAACACCAATTCTCTTCGGGATCCTTCAAATAGCCAATTAATTATCAAAACTTTTTGCATCAAGCAGCACTGTCGATATCAGATACGGAGCAGAGGAAGCTTATATTCATTGCAGTCTATCAATTTATGCACACAAGAGATGATGTCAAAACTTGATTGACTTGCTTACTTCCACGATCTCACATTAGTGTATTTGTATGAAATGAAAAAGTACATTCCATATAACTAACCATCAGGATACTGCAAACTAAAAGGAGTTCAGGTGCAAATGTAAGGACATACTCATTGGCAGATTGGTGGATGAATTCATCTAGTTGTTGAAATGCAGTTCCAGTGATTATGCTCCCAAGAAATACATTGGCAAATTGGAAAATATAATATCTAGTAGCCGAATGATACGCTACTGAAACCTTCAAATTTGGACATTACCATCAATATAGAGGGAAGGAATATAAGAAAAATCTTCAAAGCAATTCCAGGCAGGAAACTTTGGATAAATGATTTTATGAATTTCCTGCATGAAAAACGGGATGTTGTTATTACAAAACGACGGTAAAAAAAAGTAATTAAGAGCTGACCATCCAGCCAGGGAACATTCAAACAAAGATATATTATATAGAAAGAAAATACTCAGACTTCAATAATGGGCTTTAGGAAGGGGACTACTTTCTCAATACCCTCCATGTTTGCAAGGGACTGTACAAATGCAATGGGGATCATAAAAAAGAAGGTGAGGAAGAAGAAAGCAACGGCAACTTCAAGCCTCCTTATTGTCAATGTAACATAGGGGATAGCCAAGTTATCCCAATAAACATCACGGGGTTCTGGAGCCCACTCAGTCAACCATATAGTTAGGTTTCTGGATTGTTGAGTTTGTGCACAAACAGCGGCACCCCCATCGAGTTCTGAAGGAAACAAAAGCTGCTGGCATGATAGATTTAGGGCTACTTGTAATCTTATCTCTCTCCAAAGACATCTGTCAACAATAAATTTGATTTGAAAAAGAAAGAACATAAGTGTTCCTATAATGATTGATCTATAAAAGACAAAGAAGTAGTCAATCAGGGCTTGAGCTAACTCCGAAGCTTTCCTCGTCCAGTGTCAAATAGAAGCAACAGTGAGCAAGAGTGCAAGACTGGTGGAAGAAATTTTACAGTAATTAAGGGATAATTACTTCTTTTGATAGCCTCTCAATCTCAGATGTATAAAAATCAATTGCATCCACCCGTTTACCCCAAAGACCAAGAAATCCAGTCTGCTTACAAGACGTTGTCAATGGAAATGAGAAATAGCATGATGAAAAGAAAAGGGAAGGAAACAAAAAGAAAAAAACGAAGAAAGAAATCAGAACAATAATGCAAATACCTTCTTAGATGGTCTTTTAGATGAAGTTCTAGAAAATTTAAGTTGATAATAGTCAAGCCAATTCTGAATTTTCTTCTTCTCATAGACTAATTCAGAAAGTTTACTTGCATTGTAAACAACCTGCATGCAAATAGTTCAGTAAGAAATTAAACATATAACTGAAATACATGGAAGAAGAGCACAGGTGTAAATCCCTTTTCACAGTAATCATTACAACTATTACTATAGAACAACCCTACTTTATTTAGACCCCTCTATAGTTGTAGAAAGCAGAGCAGCGACTGTTGAAATTGAAATTTTTTTTTATAACTTGAACGCCCGTTTCTGTGTGAATCAGTATTAACTATTAAGGAGGTAAAGAAAAGCAAGAGGACCAAACCTGATGAGTGAGATGGTGGTCTGGATGGTTGACCAGAAAAAAATGTTCCACGAGCTGACTAACTGTTTCCTCAGGATCTGGTGGCACATTTCTAACCAGTACCTACACCAAATTTACGTATTTCACAACAGTTAGATCCACAACAGTGAAAAGAAATGTTTGAAGAACACCAATTTTATAGTTTTCCCACTCAATAATGTAACTGGATGGTGCATAGGAGTAGGATCATGTTGAAAGATAATCGAGTAAACAAGACTCGGTATATAAACATATTGAACATTTACAATTTAATGATGTACATTTAACTGCTTGACCCCAGCCCTAGCTAGTGGCTGTTAATGTTATGTCCCGACTACTGTGCTTCAATGTCAATTAATTTATCACATAAGCTTAGGAATAATCAAGTTGATCTTATTGTGAACTGATCAGGGCGCCGCTGTTCTGATCCAAGAAAACACAACCTCATTGTTGCAACCTTCTCGTACTCTGTTTTCAATATGTAGGATGTCCAAATTGTAAAAGCATAGGCCATTACTAAATGAGTCCAAAATCTGCATCAGATGTTACATAATCATGGAAGGTAAATTTCCTTTCCTTGAAATGCAAACAAGTTTCAATGCACAGTAGCATATAAATGAGTCCATCAAAAGCAAATGATCACCAGAAGGATATAAACTAGGCAATTCTCAATTTAAATTAAATCTTGCATATTAACCTATAATGCTAATTACCCTCAGTTAAGAAAATTAATTCCTCAAGGGTCAGATTTTTAAATAAATAGGAACCGCATTTGCAAGAAATTAAAAGTTGGACTTGAGGGAAAAAAAAAATAGCAAAACTTAAAGGAAAGTGATTCAATAGTAGAGCTTAGTGAAGAAAGTATTGCATACCTATGAGATCCAAGAGGAACATTTGAGATAGAGAGCTCATCTATGTTGCTGTATCCAAGAGGAACAAAAAATTTTAGCCTGCACTTTAAGGGGCCAAAATCTCGTAATCAGTCCAAGAAGGCAAACATTACAAATCCCATCTAGAAAGAAGAGAAGTATTCAGTTGACATATTACATTCCGCCATTGTAGCAGTACAATCTGATGGCTGGGGCCATCTTTGATTGGAGAGCTCCGCCGTAGTTTTGATTTTGTGATGATGGTAGAGAAATGAAGTTGAGATGGGTTAAGGTTTGAGAGCAAGATGGAAAGAGCCCTCACGGCTCTGGGAGAGAACTAAGTTTCGGAAGAGAACTAAAACTTAGTTTATATAAGAATCTGCTATGGTTGCCATCAGCACCTGTGGTCCGCGTGAAGAGGCTCATGTTGGACCAGCAGGTCAGTTCTAATAACTGATATAATAGAAATATAGTTAGAACGGTATTATAGTAATTGGGATATATGGCTATATAAGGGATTGTATATCTATCATTTTCTTAAGTTTAATTGTATACATTTTCTCAAAACAATCAATACATTCTCTCCTGTTAGTTTCTCTGTATCCTCTTCCTCTGTATCAATTCTTCATCTTTTGCAATTTAGTTAATATGGTATCAAAGCCACAGGCTCATGCCATGGATTTTGGTGGTTCAACTTCCCATTATTTTTCATCTGTTTATAGCTTTAGTTTCTTTCCAAATTTTCATTAGATGTTCCAATAAATTTTTGAGTGCTTCCGCGATCGTTCTATTACTTTCTGGGTTTCTTGTTCTTGTTCATTGGGTTTCTAGGTTTCATAAGATTTGGTGCTTCTGCTTCACTCGCTTCACCAGAATCGGACGCATTGAAGTTGATTCTCAGTGGGTTTACTTGTGCTTGTTGTCCAATGAAAACCGGAACAGTCTCATCAAACTCAGGTGTTGAAACCGATGCTACAGACTCCACTTCCCCATCGACTTGGACCCCATCCTGATTCTGCTTTCTCTAGAGGTGAAACGGTACCGTGCGCTCAGGGTGTGGGATTGAATTGGAATATGGAAGTGGAGTGACAATGTTCTGCTGCTTCGTCGGGATCTGGGTTTTCCTCAAAATTTGGTGTTGCTTCACCACAATCTTGTGGTTCTTGTTTGCTGGAATCTGGAATTTGTGTATTCTTTCTCTCTAATGGGTTCTTGCCTACCACGTGTTTGATCTTATGCGTCAATGAAATTTCAGTAAACGGAGTCTGCAATTGAGTCTTTCGAAAAAGCAGCGGAATCTCAAAGCTTCCTGGAAGCGAAGACGAAGCAATTATTGGAGGAAGTGGAAGCAATTCTTGTTAGAACCTAGAACCTAGCAATGAATCACAGTAAAGCCAAGTTCGAAAGCTTGCATGGAAAAGTCAGGGAGAATTCTTATTGAATGAAAACAACAATCATGGCTATTAAAGAGCCTTACATTCGAACAGAAAGGAAATCAACTGCCCACGATTTTACAGGTCCTATAATCGTGGTAAAGACTACGTCAAACAAGGAAAATACAGCTTGTCCCTCAAGTATAGGGATTATTGGACTCTTACGTGCCTAACAACCCTAAAAGCTAGGAAGCCCTAGCAGTAAACCTTATCAGTTAACGGCTAGAAATCCTAACAACTTTATCATCCTCCCTTAAACTAAATACTACAGATATTCAGTTTACTCCTGGAAGCTTGCAGACTCCCATCAATTCTCGCATCTTCAGAAACACATCAACCTTGAGTGGTTTAGTTAGAACATCTGCGACTTGTTCCTGAGATGAACATTGTACCAGCTCTAAAACTTCATCCTTAACCAGATCCCGAAGGAAATGAAACCTTACATCAATATGCTTGCTTCGACCATGCATCACTGGATTCCTTGAAAGTTTGATAGTCGAAACATTATCACAATGCACCAAAGTTGGGCTATATTGCTCCTGATTAAGACTCTTCATGATCCTTCTTAACCAAACAACTTGGCATGCACTCGATGCTGCTGCTATGAACTCTGCTTCAGTCGTGGATAAGGTAACAACTGGCTGCTTCTTTGAGGACCAAGAAACAGCACCTGAACTCATCATGAATACATAACCTGAGGTGCTCTTCCTATCGTCTTGATCACCCGCATAGTCACTATCTGTGTACCCAATAAGTTCCTTAGTTCCTCCCTTCTTGTAGAATATCCCCAAGTCCACAGTCCCTTTAACATACCTTAGAACTCTTTTTACAGCCTGTAAGTGAATCTCAGTTGGTCGCTCCATGTATCGACTTATCAAACTTACAATAAACATTAAATCAGGACGCGTGGCTGTTAGATACATGAGACTTCCCACCATCTGCTTGTAAGCCGTGCTATCAACTTCTACTCCTCCTTCGTCCTTTGTGAGTTTGAAACCCGGAACCACAGGATTTTGTACTGGGTTGCTTTGATCCATGTTGAATCTCTTCAGGATTTCTTGAGCATACTTCCTTTGGCCAATGAAGATCCCATCAGAACCTTGTATCACTTCAATCCCAAGGAAATATCTCATTTTCCCTAGGTCAATCATGTCAAACTCAAGCATCATAGTCTTCTTAAATTGTTCAAACATCATTTCATCATTTCCAGTGAAAATAAGGTCATCGACATAAAGACATGCTATCAAAATCTTACCTCCTCCCTTTGTTTTGATGAACAAAGTGTATTCATAAGGACTTTTGGTGAATCCTTCCTTGATAAAATATGACTCTATACGACTATACCAGGCTCGGGGAGCCAGCTTAAGTCCATATAAAGCCTTTTTGAGTCGATACACCCATGACTCCTGCCCCTTCTGTTCATATCCAGGTGGCTGATCAACAAACACTTCTTCATCTATCTCCCCATGCAGAAATGTGGACTTGACATCAAGCTGATAGATTTCCCAGTTCTTCTGCGCAGCAAGAGAAATCACCATTCTAATGGTGTCTAGACGAGCCATCGGTGCAAACACCTCTGCATAGTCAATCCCATATTGTTGACAGTAACCTTTAGCAACTAGTCGTGCCTTATACTTATCCACTTCCCCGTTCTCCTTGAGCTTCGTCTTAAACACCCACTTTACTCCAATAGTTTTTACTCCTGGTGGCAACTCCATTAATACCCACGTGTTGTTCTTTTCAATAGCTTGTATCTCCTGATCCATAGCTTGTCTCCATTTCTTTGATTTCACTGCATCTTCGAAGGTCGTGGGGTCTTGATCAATATATAAGGCTAAGTGAGCCATATCATCATTCTCTTCATCGGATAGGCCCTGACCTGTTTCATAGTCCCTCATCCAAATTGGTGGTCTTCGAGTTCGTCCCAAGTGAGGTGAGAGTATGTCACTTTGGCTGTCTTCTTCAATCAGCACGCCACCATGATCAGACTCGGGCTCAGTTTCTTCTGCTGCTTCATTACTTCCAGACTCGGGAGTGATATTGATATTTTCTTCATCAATATCCCATTCAAGATCGGCCGCTATAACTTCCTTGTGACCGTTGCCCCAACTCCATTGTTGATCCTCTTGAAACACAACATCTCGGCTAACTATTATTTTCTGTAAAACAGGATCAAACAATCGAAAGGCTTTGGATTCCTCACTTACCCCAAGAAATATGCATTTACAGCTCCTGGCATCGAGCTTCACCCTTTTGCTGTCAGGTACATGAGCATGAGCAATGCAACCAAAGATTCTGAAATGGTCCACAGAGGGTTTCCGTCCATTCCATGCCTCCTCAGGTGTCTTGTTCTTCACGGCACGAGTAGGACATCGATTTAACACATGCACTGCCCAATTTACTGCTTCAGGCCAAAAGGTTTTGGGAATTTGTTTGGCCAACAACATGCTTTGCACCATGTTCATGATGGTGCGATTCTTCCTTTCAGCCACACCGTTCTGTTGAGGAGTGTAGGCTGCAGTTAATTGCCTATGAATCCCATTCTCATGACAGAAATTTGCAAACTCATGTGAGGTAAACTCTCCACCTCGATCCGTCCTTAGACTTTGTATGAAAGCTCCAGTTTCTTTCTCTACCCGTGCTTTGTAGGATTTGAACGTACTAAATGCTTCTGACTTCTCTACCAAGAAGTACACCCATGTTTTCCTACTGAAATCATCTATAAAGGTAATAAGATACCTCTTATTGCTGTTTGAGATGGGGTTGATCGGTCCACATATGTCGGTATGCACTAGTTGAAGGGTCTTAGAGGCTCTCCACAGACTTTCTTGAGGAAATGGCTCACGATGTTGCCTGCCGACCAAGCAATCTTCACACACACTTTGAGATGCGACGAACTGAGGCAAGCCCTCCACCATCTGTTTCTGTTGAAGAACTTTAAGCCCATTCCAACTAAGATGCCCATAGCGACGATGCCAAAGTTGTGCTTGATCAGTTGTTTGAGAGGAAAGACATTTCTGTTCCTTTGGTGGGCATCGAGCCGTCACTGCAAACATTCTATTAGAACTCATTTTGGTCTCCATGATTAGACCTCTCTCGTAATGAAAAATCTTGCACTTTCCATGTTGGATGAGTACCGTGAGCCCCTTCTCTTGCAACTGACCAATACTTAACAAATTATTCTTCAAATCTGGCACGTAGAACACGCCCGTAATTACATGTACAACACCATGCACCTCCATTCGTACATTTCCCTTGCCTTGCACAATTAAGCTTGAATTATTTCCAAGCTTCACAGACTCTTTGAAACTGCTGTCAAATTCACTGAACATGTCTTTCTTACCACACATATGATTGATGCACCCCGAGTCGAGAAACCAAGTGTACTCTCTCGGTGACTCATTGAATTCCACAAGTGTCATCAACAGCATCTCTTCCGTTGTCTATGCATAGTGTGCCTTCTCTTCCTTAGATTTCTTAGGGCACTCCCACTGAAAATGCCCTAATTCATGGCAGTTGTAGCATTCTAGGGTTGACTTGTCGAACCCTTGCCTTCCCCGTCCTCTTCCTCTTCCTCGATAAGTCCCTCGACCTCGTCCTCCTTGCTGGACTCCATGTGTAACTTGGAGTGCCTGCTCATCCTCCACGTGTCGACTTATCCTTTGTTCGTGCACCAACAGACTACTCTGAAGTTCATCGATAGATATAACGTCTAGATCATTTGATTCTTCAATCGAACAAACAACGTAGTCGTATTTCGAAGTCATGGACCTCAAGATTTTCACGATAATCACCACGTCATCCATCTTCTCTCCGTGAGTTCTCATCTTGTTGGCTATAGCCAGTGTTCTCCCAAAATAGGCATTGACTGTCTCTCCACTCTTCATGTGCAGCACTTCGAACTCCCTGCGAAGAGCCTGCAACTGAGCACGTTTTACACGTGCAGTTCCTTGATATTTTTGTTTCAAGGAGTCCCATATGTCCTTGGCAGTGTCCTTCTTCAGAATGGTCTCCAATATTGACCGATCTATGGCTTGGAACAAATAGTTCTTGGCCTTCAAATCTTTCAACTTCAGTTCATCCAATGTCTTCTTCTGTGCTTCACTGGAATCTGATCCTCCTGCTGCAGCAGTGATCCCAATCTCCACCAAGTTCCAATATTCTTTGGAACGAAGAAAGTTCTCCATAAGCATACTCCAATGGTCGTAGTGTCCATCAAACCTCGGAATGGCTGGTTGCACAAAACTGTTCTCAGACGCCATGTTGTTGCTTCTTCACTCACGCACCTGGGTTGTAAGCTTTCGATCAGGCCCCGTAGTGGGGCTCTGATACCAGATGTTAGAACCTAGAACCTAGCAATGAATCACAGTAAAGCCAAGTTCGAAAGCTTGCATGGAAAAGTCAGGGAGAATTCTTATTGAATGAAAACAACAATCATGGCTATTAAAGAGCCTTACATTCGAACAGAAAGGAAATCAACTGCCCACGATTTTACAGGTCCTATAATCGTGGTAAAGACTACGTCAAACAAGGAAAATACAGCTTGTCCCTCAAGTATAGGGATTATTGGACTCTTACGTGCTTAACAACCCTAAAAGCTAGGAAGCCCTAGCAGTAAACCTTATCAGTTAACGGCTAGAAATCCTAACAACTTTATCAATTCTTGTGCCTGCAGAGGACTCTTTGATGCCTTGATCATGGCGGTTGGGCAATTCTTGGTGTTTGCATTACTTGCCTGGTAATGTCACATTTCCGACTCAATTGCTTAATTTCATTCCTAGGTAGCTTGATTTGTTGATTCTTGGATGGTTCTTAGAGATCTTTGATCAATAGAGTGGATTGTGAATTGAGTTCAATTAGGTACTTTCATTAGTAGGTGATTAGCACAGTTTTCAATTCATGGAGGTGGCAACCTGCAAGTTGGGGCTCATTTATTAATTGGGTTTATGAAGAAACTATTGCTAATTACTCGGTTAGTAATTTTGATTCATAGAGATGCTGTTGGGGCTACAATGTGTTCAGTTTAGGGTTGCTGCTCAAAGGAATTACTGTTTTGTGTATTCTGTGATTAGCGTTTGTGTACTCTGTGCTCTATATTTGGCACTTTGATCCATGTTCTGTTCTCCGTTGTGGAGAAAATTTCTCAACTTTGTGCGGTCCACATGTTTGAAGAAATGCACAGCTTAAGTTGTTTTGTGAAGTTGGTGAAGACACACATTTGTCAAGTTGTTTTGTTGTTTGTTGGATGAATTGTCTAAGATAAACTACTATTTCATTCAGTGATTTGGTTGGATTACAAGATTTCAAGAAAGTGTCATTCTTTCTTGATGGATAAGAAAGTATCATTCTTTCTTTGATTCCATAGAATTTGTCAAGAGTATCATTCTCTTGTTGCCTTAGAATTTGTCAAGAGTGTCATTCTCTTGTTGCCTTAGCATTTGTGTCAAGAGTGTCATTCTCTTGTTGCTTTAGAATTTGTCAAGAGTGTCATTCTCTTGCTGCCTAGAAGAATTTATCTGTTTTGATTTCTAGATTTTACTTGTGTTTTTCATCGTGGCTTCACCAACGGCATAAATTGTAGTCTTGTGCCTCAACTCTTCAAGAAGCTGCAAAAGCTCTCAGTAATCTTTTGGTCAGCAGTTACAAATGTGTCATGGGGTGCACTTGTTTGATTCGGGGTTTTAGGAAAGCTAGAAGATTTGGTGATTGGTTTTGGGGGTGCTTTCTTGTTAGCAGCAGGTTAATCCAAAGTTGGTGATTCTAATCAAAGTGCTACAATGTTGGATCATCAAATTTATCAGAAATGGTTATTGTCAGCATCAAAAGTGGAACTTGTATCAAGGGTATTCCAATCTTTTGGCTGCACCAGAAGTTATTTTCATTCATGTGTTCCAATCCAATGATCCTAAGGGCATAAATTCATAAACAAGAAGTCGTTGGCCTCCATCAGCACAGTACCCAATAAGATTCACTAGATTAGGGTGATGCAGAAGACTGAGCATGAGAACCTTAACAAGAAATTCTCTGTTGCCCTTAAGTCCATTTCTATCCAATTGTTTAATAGCAATCACCTGACCAGTGCTCTCAAGTTGCCCTTTGTATACACGCCCAAATCCCCCTTCCCCTATGAAAGATTGCCTGAAGTTCTTTGTTGCAGTGGCGAGTTCACAGAAAGTGGAAGTTTGAGTAGCAAAGTCCAAACTGCAAGAGACATGGGTTTGGGGTTTTCTTCAGTGTTTAGCTTCATAACAGTAATTGCAGATGTATTTACAAAAGGATCGCACAGTCCAATGTTCTTGAAGCATTGTAGACATCTTAGTCTAGTAGTTCCAGATCAATCTCAAATACCTGGCTAGTTCAAACTTCACTTGGATACTCCAAGTTTAGTTTGAGGGGGGAGTAATAACTGATATAACAAAAATATAGTTAGAAGGGTATTATAGTAATTAGGATATATGGCTATATAAGGGATTGTATAGCTATCATTTCCTTAAGTTCAGTTGTATACATTTTCTCAAAACAATCAGTACATTCTCTCCTGTTAGTTTCTCTCTATCCTCTTCCTCTGTACCAATTCTTCATCTTTTGCAATGTAGTTAATAAGTTTGACACCTCATGATGGTGTTTTCTTATTACATGTTCAGCATTTTTATCTCTTTTTGGTTCTGGGCTTGCTTCCGAGATTGAACTTCAACAAACAAATGGGTTGCTCAGGCTTGTAGGTCACTTGGATCTTTCCCAGCCCAATAGTTCACATCAATCAATCAAGCACGAGGTCATCCCTTGGGTTCCAGGTGTGTCCAATTCCCTCTTATTTCTTTTATTTTCCGTTTTGTTTATTATTATTATTATTATTATTATTTATATTTTTTCTTCTAGTTTTCATTTTTATCTTTTCTTTTTCGTAAAATTGGATCTTTGTTTATTTTTCTTTTTGTTGTTTTATGTTTCTTATTACTTTTATTTTATTTTCCACACTTTGAGGACAAAGTGTGAAATAAGTTTGGGGTGGGAGGTAAGAACATTTAGGTTTTTAATTTTTGAGTTAGTTTAAAAAAATTTCATTATTTTTAAGTTAATATTCATAGATGTTGTTAAGTATCAGAACAAATAGACATGGTAAATGTTAATCCCATAGTAGAGTCTTTTCCATTTATCGTTGCTTAGACACTAATTCATGAGTTCTACTTTGAACCACACTAACATGATTTGTGGGGAGTGAGATTGAAACATTTACTTTTAGTCTAAATTATTTTTATTTTTTATTTTTTGATCTAAATAAAGTAAAGTATAGTTTTTGTTATAATCAAAGTAATAATTGTTCCACCCGAGATTTTACTTAGTAACCGTAGTAGTCATGACTAATCAGCTCGAGTTAATAATGTTCTACACCTAGTGCCCTAGCATTTTGAGAATCATTGACTTAAAGCTCGCTACATGGGTTGGATCGAAAGTTTAAACTAAAAATTGTCATTTATTTAAATTTCATTTAAGTTTTTACTTCATTAGCTTTTATTTTTGTTTTCTAGATTTATTTTGCTTGAGGACAAGCAAAAAGCTAAGTTTTGGGGTATTTACTTTCTTATGTTTCTTTTTTAATAAAGATGGTTTCCTATATGTTATATTGCCTAATAAAATAGAAAACCTGAAAAAATATGAGCAAATGACTTAGCAGACCTAGGTCAACGTTTGAACAGATTCTTGTACATGGTTCAAAGAGTTTCTTTCAAAGCCTGCACATCGACTTGTGTTGGAAGTCTTGTCGTAGTGGACTTCGATTTTGTTAACCTGTATTGTTCAGATGTACGAAGCAAACCGTAAAGCAAAAAGCTGCACAGATTTGTTTTAATGGATTTTGAATTACATACTGAAAGTGTAAAACTATTCATAAAACTAGACATAATCCAACTGTAAACCTTTAAACTACATGAGTTGAAATCAAGTTGGTAAAACCACCACAACTCATGTCATAGGCCATATGACACTAAGATCCCGACTCGTGGAGCTAACTCAAATTACATCAAGCTGAAAAGTTTGGAACCAACCTGGCGAGGCTGAGAAACAAGTGTGCTAAAGTCCTTCACATCACTATGGATATTTCCGTCGTCATATTGTCCCCCAAGTCCACTTTCATCATCGAAGTACGGAAATTGCCCATCGTCGTCACAGTGTTGCCCTGATTCATCTGATGCAACATCAAGTACTCTATATAAACTACTTACACATTTCATCAGTAATAAAATAAATAAATAAAAGGATTGAGAAAACAAATGGACGTTCCAAAAAATTAATTATTGGTATATCTATTCGTTATCGAGAAAGAATTTATTACCTGAGGACTTCCTGCGTCGCCTTCCAAGGCACTAGAGCAAAAAAGAGCATATCATGAAATAGAAAGAGTACACCAAAAATATGTGGTATGATTGTTGACAGTTGACACACATTACCTTTGCTTGAGGTAGAAGAAATAGCTTTATAAACTCTTCTGGTTAGTAGTGGCAATCCTCAGGAAGTTTTGTATTACTGGGTGCTCCACTTGCAGGAAGCTGCAAGGATTTTGGATTTTTGGGAGGAGCAAAAATATCTGAGAACTCTTCATCCAGGGATTTTGTGAAATCAAGATCCTGCTGTACTTTGGTCTTCTTTTGTTTAACTGTTACTGGTTTTTCTGCAGGACGATCGTTTCCTGAAACTGAAAAAACAGATTGTGTGATGTGTTACATTACTATTGAACCACATGAGATACGCATGCACATATTAGTTGATGACATGATCATTGAACCTGACCTTTTAATTTTTCGATGCTTCCAATGATCAGGACCTACCCAGGCATTTTGTTTTGAAGTAAATCCAAGAATTAAGAACAAAAACCCATCAACTTTCTCAAGTCTCTCATCCATATCAAGCTCATGGTAAGCACCCGGTTCATTATTCTACAAAAGTTGAAAATTATGAGGAATGAAGTCATTCTTCAATTATTCATAAAACCAATGTTTTAAAAAGCTCGCCTTAGGGCGTGCCTAGGCAGCCTCTGAGACTGGGCGTGAGGGTTGCCATCTCTTTTTTGAGAGAGTGGGTGGAGGTGCGCCTCAAGGCGCCTAGGCGTTTCTGTTTGGATACTTATTTTATTTATTTATTTGTTTCAACTTCCAAACCCAAATTTTAGGTAGGGTCTTAACTATCTCATGCATTTTCCTTGCACTATTGTCTCTTTGCCTTTTTCTTCTTTTTTTTTTTTTTTTTTTATTTTTTATTTTTTATATATAAGAGCAATTCCAGTGAGGCCACTAGCCTGATGGACCGTGGATTGCACACGAGCAAATCGTTGGGGCGATCAAGTCCAGCCCATGCGGGCTTCAGCGCCGGAGGGAGCCCGAGCGATAGGCTCGGTACGAATTTGGCCTGAGAGCCCGAGGTGCAGATGATGCAACGCTAACGTCAGAGCTCGCTTCCTGCTCTTCTCCTCCTCGCTGCTCACTTCCTCTCCCTTCTTTTTGCTGCTCTCCTCTCTCTCTCTCTCATCACCCCTTACTCAGAATCATGAAGAGGCCTCATATTCGAGCCTTAATCGGAGAACTACGAGCTCTGTCGTCCGATTCACCAATTAGACCAAGCTCATCGATGTCGCCCTCTATTTGAACTTCGTCCTCCTCGACCTCGATTTTCGATGGCACAAGCTTCATCTCCGAAGTCGCTTGTTCATTTAGATTTTCCAATTCGAATTCTGGGTTCTCTGCACTCGAAGTGCTTCCCCTCCCCGCTCACCCCCCCCCCCCCCCCCCGGCCGCCCTTTTTTTTTTTTTTTTTTAATAACATCACTATTTTTAGTGTTGGAATTGCATTTCCTAAATGCCCAATTGTGAATCTTGAAGTTTAAATCAGTTTCGAATAGTACGGGAAGTGAGAAAATGGCCAAGAGATTGTCTTTGGGTGGCATAATGAGGAAGAAGCTATCCGACATCACCAATTTGCAGGCTGTGAAAACGATGAGTGAGGAGGACGGATTTGCTTAGTGAGTAAAATCTAATATTTTATAAAATAAAATAAAAATACTAATATTTTATTGTCTATTACCAAGGTTATTCAGTTTTAGGGGTGGAGATCCAAAAGGCATTTATTGGTTCATTAAGGGCAGTTACTGTTCACTTGGTGGATTCAATAGTGAATAGCCCTAAGGGGTCTTCGCAACGCTGGAGTTGCTCTAATGGATGTGTGATGTTTGCGTGCATTGTTATATATGTGCTCATTGTGCTTTTCATCATCTATTATATATATATATATATATATATATATATAATATGTATATATATGTGTGTATATTTATAATATATATGTGTGCTTAAAGTGATTATTGATTAATATTTTGTTTTAATATAATTTATGTGTATGCTCAATGTATATATTAAAAAATTTAGATCCCGTGAGACTTGCCTCACGCCTCATGCCTAGACCGGGCGCCTCGCCCACGCCTCACGCTTTTAATACATTGCATAAAACTAAAATGAAAAACCAATGGAACAAAATTTACGATTCAAACTTAATATGAATAGTATGTTCGAAAAACCTCGTGATAACTAGGGAAATTTGAACTTTCACAGTTAAGGTCCTCCTCCACGACGCTTGTTTGGTCATCATGATCATAATCCCAGTTCCCGCAATTCTCAGATACATCACAATCAAAATCAGCTTCATTGTTATAGGCAGCATCAACTTGCTCTGCTGATTCTTGATCACATGTATGTATATATATATATATCTGGTGGCCTTCCGTTATCCTCATCAAATCGATCAACCAAACTCCTGAGAATTGGTGAAATTTCGTCTTTGATTTCGCATGTTCAATACCATCTGTTCTACATATTCTATAAAAGATCAAGAAAAAATTAATCTTAGTAAACCACATCATTCTCATTTGGAAAAAAATGGGAAGATGCGATTTCGAAGAACGCAATGGAATACCGAAAACGGAACTCACCACCAGCGAAAGAAGGATCCATGGTATCTGATTTATCAAGTTGATTATCAGATGCTATGCGCTTCCCTGGTACTTTCGAAGCATCCACCATATACTTCAAGATTATTCATTTAAAGACCCTTGGCCCCACCTTCATCAAATTGTGCAGACGTCTGATCTCTGATGATAGAGGGGATCAACTGCAAATGCAACTGAAAATACAATCAAAATTGTATTAAACTTGGCCTCGCATCTCACACTATAAAACTAGTAATAAGGATAAACTATTTTACATTTAGAGCCTCAAAAGATGATTCCAGCGTTGATAAGGGAGATATCTGCATGTTTGGATTTATGTCGCATCTCACACTATAGAACAGTAAACCTTCTTCTGGTGTCTCACACTATTGAAACTAGCCGCATTTTTCCATTGTCAGCATTGGCATCCTCTACTCTGGTATCTAAAATTACAACAGTATCAAGATACTAACAAGATCAATGGAGCACAGGTCCAAAGTGAACGAAATCACTATTACAATTCACAGATGAGCTGCGTTAACAGATCAAAATCTAACATTTAAGAAAAATTTCACAACAAACATCGAAATCTAATACAGTAAAAATGGCTCACTCAATTGACAAATAAAATTAAAAAAAAAATTGACACTTTTTGTTAAAAAAATTAATTTCAAAACTTTCAATTACTAGAAAAATCTAAACTGACATTTTCACTGGCGATTTTGATGCAATTCTGGAACAGCTCGAGGATCTGCGCCTTTCCGAGGCTGTGATTGGGGTCTCCCTGCTGTGGCAGCAGATTGAGCTCAATGGACTTCCTTCGAATCGCTGCGGCGGGTGGTGCGCGAGCCTGCGCACGCTTGCGGTTGTCGTCGTTGGAGCCGAGGAAGAAGGGGCTGGTTGGAGACTGGAGACGAGCGGCCATTGGGAGCCTCCGCTACTTGGTTGCCGGATTAGGGCTCATAGTGTAAGCCATTGTAATCGGGAAAATCGAATTGGGAAATTAGATTTGGGAAAGCTTATGAGGATGGATACAGATGGGACGAACAGGTTTCCCTCCATTTGATTTGTTTGAGATTTTGGGGGTTGAAAGAGTATAGAGTAGAGTACCGATTTAGTCCTTGAATTATGATCTTAGTGAAAATTAGATCTCTGAATTATATTTTTGGTAAAATAAGTTTTTAAATTCATTAAAAATTGTTAATTTCATCCCTACTATTGTATTCAAAGTTATTTTATCCAATTTCTTGTCAATAAGTCACTTGACACACTTCGAATGTAATACCGTAATTTTCTCGCCCATAAGCCCTTAACATTTCATATAGGTTGTGGATCTAACTTCTAATTTACCCTCCAAAGTTAACTTCATACACTATTTCTTTATGTAAAATTACCAATCTACCCTTCAATATGTATTATATGCAAGTAACATGACCTAAATTATTTAAAAATTGAATATAGTGGCTTTGAATATAATATTAGGGATGTAATTGGTAGATTTTTATAATTCAATGACTGATTTTTCTGGAAAAAAATAGTTTAGGGACCAAATTTTCACTCAAGTGATAATTTAGAGACTAAATTGACAGTTCACCCAAAAGTATAATATGTTGTTGCTCGTGCATATCATATAAACATCCATTTTCTTTTGTTGAGCAATCTATGACCGTCAATTTTACATTTGTGTGTTGGGAGCTATCAAGCTAGCATTTAAAAAAAAAAATCGTCATTCATTCTAACCAACACCAAAATGCATAGATATAATTACATTTTGCTGTTGCGGTAAAATGTCACATGCAAAAGAAGAAGGAATGCAACACGAAGACTAAATGTTCAAACACATACATTAATGTCCCTTCATTACGACCCGGGTGGATTTGGTTTTATTATACAGGATCCAAACAACTTTTCATTACAAACTTCAAAAGAAATTGTAGCAATCCAAAACTAATAAGCATAATTTATAATAACATTAACACGAGGCCGAGTATTTAGGGTCTTCATAAGGTCAATGTTTTATTTTCCTGTCAAACACGCCTGCTCCATAAGTAGAAATGACTAACTCAAGAAGGAAGGGAAATTGCATCCATATGAAAGATGCGACTGGAACACTTGCAAACAAACTAAGTATGTTGATGTACAAAATCGATGAGGACTTCGGTACAACAGAAAGTGTGAAGTTTATGACCTTTGCTAGATTGCTCTGGTCATTAGTGTGGATAAGTATGTAAATGAATAGAGATAGGGAAGCAAACAACACAAGATGTACGTGGTTCACCCAGATTGGCTACGTCCACGGAGTAGAGGAGTTCTCATTAGTTGTGAAGGGTTTACACAAATACATAGGTTCAAGCTCTCTTTTAGTGAGTTCTAGTCAATGGTTTAGTACAAATGACATTAGGAATTATTGTGGGAGAATGATCTCCTTTTATAGAAGAGATTTTCTAGCTTTGTTTTGACATTGACACGTGTCGTGTTGTGATTGGCCTTTGATATCGACACTTGTCGCGCTATGATTGACCTCTGATACCGATATGTGTCGTGTTGTGATTAGCCTCCTGGTTGGAGGAAAAGTCTTATGGATCCTTGACGGTATGCTGTTGACCGGTGCTTAGTAGTTTCAGGATTGGTCAAGTATGGTACAAACAGTGCTCCCCTAAGTTCCCAAGTGAGGGAAGCTCCTCGGTTGGGGACTTGCAAGATCCAAGCCATTGAGTAATCACGAAACTTCCAAGTACTGAAGTGTGGTGTCGCCTTCACTTGCCTTCTCTGTCTTGTAAGTAGATGTGGCACCTTCTCTTGGAAGTATTTTTCCTTCATTCAGGAGTGGTATCTTTGGTTGGCATTGACGCACAAGGTAATGTATCATTTTCATTTGAAGCTTACTTGTAGTTTCGGGTTTGGTCAAGTGCGATACAAACCATATAGTAGGAGTCCCCCAAGTCCTTAAGCGAGGAGATCTGCCGAAGGAGGTGACAGACAAGGTAAGCAATCAAGGTTCCAAGCAATCAGTCTCAGATCGGTAGGTTGATCTTGGGTTCCGGCTGATTGTACTCAATCTCCCTGTCTCTCATTTAGCAATAAGGATAAAGAGAAGAAACAGGGAGAAAAGATAATAGGAGGTACTCTTGTTTTTGGAGAAGAAGGACGAATCGGCATGTGCTTTGTTGTACTTGACTTTCCACAGGTGTATTCTTGAACTGGGCTGGAGGGTTTTGGTCCTCCAAAGGAGCGAGCCGACTCCAGAATTTGAGGGTCAAAACAAGTCCGTCAGACTTGGAGTATGTTCGATCCTGATGATATGGGATACTTTTATTGTTTGACAAAGTAGTAGATGTGGTATGGCGAAGCTTTGTTCTTCGACGACGTTGCTAGCAAAAGGCTGTTAAGGTTTCTCGATCTCTTCAATTAGAGGAATGATGCCGAGCTTGGATTTGAGTTAGACTCTTCCGTCTGGATTGTGCGGTTCCACAAGAAAGGCGTCGTGCTGTAGTGATTTGTTTTAGCTCGCCGTTGAACCTTCTGCTTCAATCTTTTGTATAGCAAAAATGGTGCGCAACCTTTGCATTTAAATGGTCTTTCAAACCATTACTTCTCAGTGACTCATCCATGCTTGGCAGCTTCAGTGTAAAGAGCCAATATCGTACCAACTGTTCTGAGGTATTTGCCGAAGGAATTCATGACCTTGACAACATTTGAGGATTAGTATTCGAGATCAATGCTAGGCAAGCAACCAGGCAAAGGTTCCGGGCAATCAGTTCTAGATCGGAAGTTTGATTTCAGGTTCCGACTGATTGCATTCTTTCTCCTTGTCCTGCAGGTAAGAGTAAGGGCAAAAGAAAAGACAGAGAAAAAGTATGATATGGGATACTCTTGCTTTCAGCCCTGATGATATGAGATATTCTTACTCTGATGTGGTTAGTTGGCATGGGTATTATCGAAGGAGAAGAAAACGGAGTATTTCGAGAGGCTAGATTGGGAGTGCCATTTCGGATATGGGGAAAGGTTGAGCATTTTTTTTTATTTGGCTGGTCTGCCTGGCTATGGAGGATGGAGGTCGACATATATAGGAATTGTCCCAACAGTGAGTGGTAATGTTGTTCCTTTACCCTTCTCGGTCAAAACAATGTAGTGGTCGCTGCAAGGTTCACGTGTTTTAACTTTGTCAGAGCACTTTGAAAAAGTGGTCTGTAGTATCCAGAAAGCTGATGTTGCGTGTGAGGATTGTGGATAAATTTTATCCAATGAAATTCGACTTCTCGAAGTTCGGGGAGCGGTGTCTCTTCGATTTCTGAGGAGACAATCTTGTTGGGGATATGGTTCTCGAGATTCGAAGAGCGGTGCCTCTTTGATTTATGGGCAAGCAATCCTGTTGGGAATGTTTTCTCAGATGTGAAGAAAGGTTGGGCATTTTTGCAAGTCTGCTTTGCCACGGAGCACAGAGGTTGACACATATAAAGATTTTCCAATAATTAAGCAGTGGTGCTATTCTTTTATCCTTGTGGGCCTTCAGCATTTACCTATCTTAACTTTGTTAGAGTTCTTTGGCAAAGTTGTCCTTAGTATCCGAGGAACTGATGTCTCGTGTGGAGATTGCTAATAAATTTTAACCCAGGAAATCCGCTTCTTGAAATTTGGAGAGTGGTGCTTCTTCGATTTTTGAATAAGCAGCCCTATTGAAGATCTGGCTCTTTCTTTTATATGAGCACCAATTAAGTTCAAGGAGTCTGTTCTGAAAGTTATTGCTTGTAAGAATTTTTCCCTTATCTTCGTACTTCTGAGACTTACTGTACTTCATTTTTTTTTTTCATCTTTTCTGAGAATGTCTGGCCCGTCTGACCGTCGTTTGGACTTGAATGCTGTAGAAGAGGTAGCCATGTCTCCTCAAGATAAAATATGGCGCCCATCCTTCTTATCTCCTATTGGTCCCCTTATTATTAGGGACTCTATGATGAAGAATGATATGACCGCTGTGGTGGTGGCCAAGAATCTTCTTACTCCCAAAGACAGCAGACTACTTTCCAAACGATCTGATGAGTTAGCTGTTAAGGATTCTCTGGCTTTCAGTGATCAATGTGTAGGTTCTGTGTTTAATATGGCCCAACGCCTATTTGCTCGAACCCGCCAAGTTGAATCGTTGGCGGTTGAAGTGATAAGTCTCAAATAGGAGATTAGAGGGCTTAAGCACGAGAATAGACAATTGCACATGCTTGCACATAGCTATACTACAACCATGAAGAGAAAGCTTGACTAGTTACAGGAATCCGAGGGTCAGATTTTAAATGATCCTCAGAGGTTTGTGAGTTTGTTCGAAAGACATTTATTGCCTTTGTCCTCTGGGGCTGTACCACATACTGAAGCTCTAAATGATCAACCTCTGGTGCCTCCTCTTTCTGGGGTTCTGACCAGTACTGAGGCTCCAAATAATCACCCTCCAGTGTCGCCTATTTCTGGGGCTTTGCCGAGTGTTAAGACTTCTCCTGAGCAGCCTTTGTGAAGGCGTCCTCCTGTTTGTTTGTTTTGATTCATGTGTATGCACATATTTGTAATTTATCGAAGATATCAATAAATAAGCTTTACTTCATTCAACGTGTTGTGTTAAATACACTAAGGTATCCTTCACTAAGTTCTTTGAATTTTTTATTTTGTTGAAGTTTGCATGTTGAAACTTCGTGGGTGGACCATGTAGGTTAAAGTAGTGCTCCCTTAATTCCTTGAGTGAGGAAAACTTCTCGGTTGGGGACTTGAAAAATCCAAGGCATTGCGTAGTCGCGAAATTTCTGAGTATCAAGGTGTAGTGGTATATGGTAGGAGTCTCCCAAGTCTCCGGTCGAGGGAGTTAACGAGGGAGGTGTCTTGCTAGTAGACAATTTTCCAAACAAAACTTCACTATTTTCCTTTCTAAGTGGTTACCCAAAACTCCTCCTTTAAATATATTTGGTATAAAAGTTGCCCAAAGAAGGGGAGGCCTAGGCTCATTTCTTTCTTTCTTTCTTTCTTTCCTTTTTTTTTTTTTTTTTTTTTGAATTTTCCAAAATGTTTTTTTTTTTTTTTTTTTTTTTTTTTTGGATGAAGCTTTGATGTTGAAGTTTTGTAGGCGAAGTTTTGGTGTTGAAGCTTTGTAGTTGAGAGTTGAACCTTTGTAGGTGAAGTTTTTGGTGTTGAAGCTTTTGTGTTGAAGCTTTGTAGTTGAGAGTTGAACCTTTGTAGGTGAAACTTTGTAGGTGAAGCTTTTGTGTTGAAACTTTGTAGGTGAAGCTTTTGTGTTGAAGCTTTATTGGGCACCATAAATTGATTTTGCTTCACACTATCTTGATCAAGAGTGTGTGAAGCTTTTGAGAATTGTAGTTGCTCTCCATTGATGAAGCTTTGTTTGATGTTGAAGCTTTGTAGGTGAAGCTTTTGTGTTGAAGCATTGTTGGGCACCATAAATTGATTTTGCTTCATACTATATTGATCAAGAGTGTGTGAAGCTTTTGAGAATTGTAGTTGCTCTCTATTGATGAAGCTTTATTTGATGTTGAAACTTTGTAGGTAAAACTTTTGTGTTGAAGCTTTGTTGGGCACCATAAATTGATTTTGCTTTACACTATCTTGATCAAGAGTGTGTGAGGCTTTTGACATTTGTTGTTGCCCTTCACTTGTTGAAGCTTTTGTTGGCACCATAAGTTTGTTTTGCTTCACATTATCTTGATCAAGAGTGTGTGAAGTTTTGAGAGTTGTAGTTACCCTCCATTTGTTGAAGTTGTTGAATTTCCTTTTTTTTTTTTTTTTTTTTTTGGGAAAATTAGAAAATTGAAAATGTGGGAGAGACAACATATACAAATTTTGCTTCTATACTGTTGAGCAAGAGATTGTGATGCAAGCCACACCTTGTAGTAGTCGAAGGTTTGGATGAACCATATAAATTGAATTTGCTTCGAACAGTCTTGATCAAGAGTGTGTGAAGCTTTCTACGAGTTGTATTGTTTGCAGTGTTACAGAGGAGAAATGTCTGAAGTAAATGTAAGAGGGCTGAAAAGCTTGATCTTCGTATACCATGCACTGAAGCCGTTGTTGGCTTGTAATAAGACTTTGTTGGTGACTATAACTCTTGTTAGGCATAAGTGCTTCCCTGGTTGAGTTGTAAAGCTTGAGGGTTTTTTATTATTTGTGAATGCTAGGAGTTCACATGTACAAGTTGTACCACTCGTCTTTTGGTTAGTGGAATGAATGGTGAGTTGCTTTCATCACTTGATTAGTGGTACGAATGTGAGTTCCTTTATCACTTTTCATCATATTTCATCACCTGGTTGGTGGTACAAAGATAAGTTCCTTCTTCACTTGGTTAGTGGCATGAGTGGCAAGTTGCCAAATGATATTAGAGTACAGGTTGTACATTTTATCACCTGGTTGGTGGCTGATATGAGCATATTCATGCGACTTAAATGGCTTGTTCTCGTGCATTTACGTTATGTTTCTTTAGTTATTTTAGTCATTTATGCTTCTTTTGTGTGTTTTCAGGTTCTAAGGGCTTAAGGAGCAAAGAAGTGCATTTTGGAGCCTTTTGGAGCATTTTTGGACTAAGGATGGATAACTTATGTTTGGAGCCAAGGTGTTGGACGAAATTGAGGCATTTTAGGACACAAAACAATGGCCCTAGCCCAATTACATAACCTTGCCATGGCTTATCCCTTCTCCCCTTCCCTTGCCATGCAAACCACCCTATTTTAGGCCCATTCTATGCACTTAAACCCTAGCCCTTTAACCTTGCAGCCCCATTCTATCATTTCAGCACATTCCCTTGCATTTCCAACCTAATCCACATGCATTCATCATCATAACCTAGCTGTCATTCCACATGCACATGCACTCCCATTTTCTCCCAAAACCGTGCACATGCATTCTCCTTGCATTTCCAGGTTGTCCACTTCATCATTGCAGCCACCATGACATTATTCCTTCATCATTGCACCACATTTCAGCCACATGCACTTATTCCTCCATCATTGCTGATGCGAGAATTATACGCACACAAATTAAACCCTCTTTTTGTCAATTGTAGTAAGTTTGTAAGTAGGGATCGTTCTGGACCGGGGATTAGGAGGGATTGTTAATCACTTGGATTTGACTCAAAAACGTAAAAACACAATATAAAACACTATACTAGACTCAAAGTATGCAAAACTAAACTTTAAAACACTAAAACAAACCAAAAGACTCAAACATCACCCAAAACACTCAAAACTGCCTTAAAATCACTTTCTGGGCAGTTTTGAGCACTTTGGTGAATTTGGACGAATTTGTGTAACAAATTGAATCAAAATTCTTATAAACACAAACTAAGACACTTTCTAACTAAATTGGACATTAAAGTAAAGGGGGATTGAGTTTTGGACGAAATTAAACTAAATGCACATATTGCAATTTAAAACAGAATGTAAATATGAATGCGATGAAAATGAATGGATGAATGCTAGTTAGAGGGTTCCTTATCCACACATGAACATATGCATATAATTTGATTCCCAGTTATGACTTCAACAAACGATGAATGACAATGCTCCAAGTTAATTAGGTCCGCTTAAATTAACTTTCAGATTTCCCTAGATTCATTGGATTGAATGGAATACGCATTACAACCAAATTATTCCTAATCAAAGTCCCTAACCATGGAATACGCATGATAGAGACATTCAACAAAGATCATTAAGTTCAACGGAAATCATAAACATCGACTAGGCATTCATAACTATGGAATACGCATGTTAATCCAGCCTAGGGTTTACTAAACACAATCGTGACTAGCGATCTTTACTACTCATGAATATAAGTCCATAACAATTAGGTGAAATTCCCTTATATCCTAGCATCAAGTTTAGGCATGCAAATTAAGTGTCGACCCTCAACCCACATACATAAACAAGTTCTTAATCAAAACAGAAAAGTAAACCACATCTAAAGTTCATGAATTCATAACTGGAGTAAATCAAATCATAACCAACATATGTACATGGCTTCAAATTCGCCTCTAACTAAAAAGAAATTAGTTCCACATGTTTAATATAATTGAACAACAAGTTAAATTAAACATGAAAACAGAAACAAAAGAAGAAAGAACTCCAAAAGTTAAAGATGAAATTGATGGAATTGAATGGAATGAAGGCTAGCTAAGGGGTTCATCTCCACACATGTTATACTTGCATAATAAAACGATTTCCAATTGCATTTCAATAAACCATGAATTCTCAACACCCCAAGTTAACCGTGATGCACTAATTAACCTTCAAGTCTTCCTAACGTTATTGAATTGGATGGGTTAGCGCATACACAATTCAAAACATTCCCCACAAGTCCCCTACATGATAGAGATACAAGCAAGAATCATTACGCTCTATGAAAATTATAAGTGTTGACGAGGCATTCGTTACTATGATTGCATGAAACTTATGCCAAGAATTCGTTTAACACGATTGTTTATAAGCAACCTCCACTACTTGTGAATATAAGTTCGTAACTATTAGGTGAAACTCACTTATATTCTAGCGTCATATTCATGCATGAAAATTAAGCGCGCATTCTCAATAAACATACATAAATAAGTTATCAATTAAACGGTTAAACAAATTGAATCCACAACTTATGAAACGCAATTAGAAGTAATCAAATCAAAATGCAAGCATAAACATATATTTCGAATCCCCCCTAGTCAAGGGGGGTTTAGTTCCTCATGACTACAAAACAAAGAGAATCAAAGAAACACCTAAACATTCCAACAACTCAAACTTGAATTGTATGAACGTTTAGGCCCTCTTCTCTTCCATTCCTCATTCGTACAAAACAAAGAGTATTGAAATTAAACATTGAAATTAAAGAAACACCTAAACATTCCAACAACTCAAACTTGAATTGTATGAACGTTTAGGCCCTCTTCTCTTCCTCTTCGTTGTAGCACAAGGTCTAAGGATAGTTTGATGGTGTGAATGGTTTGGGGAGTGGTGAAAATGGAAGGATGGTGTTTGGATTGTAAGGGAGAGGCACGGCAAGGGTGGTTTGATGGTCTACATTCTGAATATGGAAGAATGAATATGCACGGCACTAAGGAAATGGTTGGTGTTTGTGACTGAAATGTGTATGGAAGAGTGTATGAATTGAGGTGTGTTCTGTTGTGAATGGAATGAATGCTTATTTATAGGTGAAATGAGGGAACATGACAGCTAGGAACTTGGTGGAAATCTGGAATGGTGATGGGAGATGCATGTGGCTGATTTATGCATGTGATTAAAGGGTGGGAGTGCATGTGCTTTGACAGAAATGAAAGGGAATGCACGGCATGGTTGGAGTGTGCAAGGGAATGTGCTGAAAATGCATGTGAAAGCATGTGAATTAAAGCTAGGGTGAATTGAAGAATGTGAGGGAATGATGAAAGGGGAAACATGACAGCTAGGTTAAGTGAATGCATGTGCAAAACTGAAAATGGGATGGGAACTCACGGCATGGATGAAGAAATGATTATGGATGCATGTGTTGAATGATTTCTTGGTGAGGGATGTGGAAGATTGCTGGAAAGTGTATGAATGTGCACGACATGGGCTTGTTGTTGATGAAAATGTGGCTGAATGGTTTAATTAATGGGAGTGCATGTTTGAATGATTAAAGGGACATGTGGGGTGGCTTGTGCAGCTAGGTTATGATGAGTGGGAAGTGCATTTGCTGAAATGATAAAGGGGGAAATGCATGTGGGTGAATGTGCATGTGCTTTGACAGCTAGGTTTAATTAATTAAAGGGACATGTGGGTTGGAAATGCATGTGGGTTGAAGTGCATGGGGATTAGGAGGGATTGCAAATCTCTTGGAAACTGACTCAAAAACGTAAAATAAAGTTTAAAACGCTATACTAGACTCAAAGAATTCAAAAATACTTTAAAACATAAACTAAACAGATTCTAAGCACTAAAGAACAAGAAAGTAAAAGGGGGGTTTTGATTTGACGAAATTAACTAAATTGCACAAATTGTAATTAAAGGCAAAACGTAAATATAAATGTGATGAAAATATGGATGATGGAATAGCCAAGGGGTTCTTCTCCACACATGTTACACTTGCATACAAGATTGATTCTCAGTTGGTCTTTCGATAAATTATGAAATTCAATGCTCCAAGTTAATTAGGTCCGCTTAAATTAACTTTCAGATTTCCCTAAATTCATTGGATTGAATGGAATACGCATTACAACCAATTATTCTTAATCAAAGTCCCTAACTATGGAATACGCATGATAGAGACATTCAACAAAGATCATTAAGTTCAATGAAAATTATAAGTGTTGACGAGGCACTCGTTACTATGGAATACGCATGAAACTTATGCCAAGAATTCGTTTAACGCGATTGTTTATAAGCAACCTCCACTACTTGTGAATATAAGTTCATAACGATTAGGTGAAACTCACTTATATTCTAGCGTCATATTCATGCATGAAAATTAAGCTTGCAATCTCAATGAACATACATAAATAAGTTATCAATCAAACAGTTAAACGAATTGAATCCACAACTTATGAAATTCCAACCAAAAGTAATCAATTCATATTGCAAATATAAACATTTATTTCGAATCACCCCCTAGCTAAAGGGGGTTTTAGTTCCTCATAACTTTGAAATCAAAGAAACACCTAAACATTCCAACAACTCAAACTTGAATTGTATGAACGTTTAGGCACTATTCTCTTCCATTCCTTATACGTACAAAACAAAGAGAATTAAAATGAAACATTGAAATCAAAGAATCACCTAAACATTCCAACAACTCAAACTTGAATTGTATGAACGTTTAGGTCCTCTTCTCTTCCTCGTTGTTGTAGCATAAGGTCTAAGGATAGTTGGTTTGGGGGAATGGAAGTGTGGAATGGAGTGAGGAGTGATGGAAATGGAAAGATGGTTTTTGGATTCTAAGGGGACTCACGGCAAAGAGAAGGAATGGAAGTGTTTGTGGTGTGTTGTGTATGAAATGAGATGATTCTTGAATGAATGAATGCAAGGGTATTTATAGGAGTAGTGGAGGGAACATATGGCTGTTTGTTTAAGTTGTTTGTGTGGAGGAATGATGGAAAAACAGCTAGGACAACATGTGAAAGCTGGAAAACATAAGGATCCCACGGCATGGCTTGTTGTTGGTGCTGGAATTGCATGTGTGTGCATGTGTTTGTGTTTTCAGGATGGTTCTTTGTGTTGTGAAGAGAATAAATGTATGATGGTGGCTGAATGATTAAAGGGAATGAATGGGAGTGACACTAGGTTGGTTATGCATGTGGAATGTGGCTGAATTGTTGGTGAAATGATGAATGGGAAAGCTGGAATTTCAAAGGGGAAGCCACGGCATGGATGTTGTTTGAATGTGTAAAGTGTGTGTGAATGCATGTGTAGATGCTAATAAATAATGCATGTAGGGTTAGGAAATAAAATCATAACTTAAAGGGGGATGATTAAAGGGTGTTGAAAGGTTTGAAATGCATGTGTAATGTTGGAAAGGGATTGGGAATGCACGGCTTTGGGGAAAGAATGAGTGGATGTGCAAATGTGTTTTAATTAATGAAAGTGTTTGGAGAATGAATGCAATGATGAAGAGTGAATAAAGAATGCATGTAGGGTTAGCTAGGTTGGCTTTGTTTGGGTGCATGTGTGTTAATGGTGGTTTTGCATGTGAATTGATGGATTGTTTTTGATGGAATTGATGGTTCTTTGCATGGCTATAAGGGAGAGAATAAGAGAGAATGGGCTAGGCCCTTTGTTTTATGTCCAAAGTGAATACAAGGCCTTCAAATTCGTCCATCCTCTTGGCTCCATGGATAAGCTATCCAATCCATGCCCAAAAATGCTCCAAATGGCCTCAAAATGCACTTTCTTGCTCCCTAAGCCCTTAGAACCTGAAAACACACAAAAGAAGCATAAAGAACTAAAATAACTAAAGAAACATAACGTAAATGTACGAGAACAAGCCATTTAAGTCGCATGAATATGCTCCTATCAAATACCCCCACACTTAGCTTTTGCTAGTCCTCGAGCAAAACAGAATAAAAACAAATAAACAAAACGACACTAAACACGTAAAACACAACCTAAACCTTCCAACAACCGTCTTAGGGATTTCCAATGCACATGACACGTTAAAAATCATCATTCCCACAGATTTTAGTCATCTTCACACTTAAGTACATTCTTAATCATAGTCACCATATACTAGTTCACAATTAAGCATTTAAAACCATGTTTTGAATGTAGTAACATGCCTTAGAGAATTTGCTCAATTCCTTACAAGATATGCACTCGATTTTCACTCAGATTTTCTAACCACACACCCTAATCTAGTCATATGTGAGAAGATTGATGTAAACATGAAAACGAACACTCACATATATGTATCACAAAGAACACAATTTCTGGAGTTAATAAGCATGTTTAGATATGATCTCATGAATGGAATGCTACTACTTAGATGCGAGAACCAGTGACACCATAAGCTCATACCAAGTTCAAACTCCACAAATTGAAACACATAACACTCAAGATAGAAGTCAAAGGGTTGTAACGGGGCTAGGGTATTGGCTAACAATGAAAGGTGAAGGATAAACAAACATTCTTAAAGCAATAGTGAGCAAAGTATTGAATTAGGTACTTAGAATTCCCTTTAGAACGCAGAAGTCAACTTTGAACACCCAAGGGGAAGTCACAAAACTTAGGGCCATATTCAACTTTTTTTGGGCCCTTTCTTCAACAATCACACTTGTGAGTCCATTCTCACTTATTTTCACTCTTTTTCTTTCTTTTCTTCTTCTTTTTCTCACATTTTTTTTTTCTTTTTCCCGTGCCTCCTTTAAGACTTAGGCACATACATACACACAAAAAAAAAAAAAATCCCTTCCCCCACACTTATTTTCTGCAACATATTAATCAAAAGGAATTCATTATCCGTCATGCTTACTATGCTTCAAGAACAAGGGTACGGATGGTCCTAATCTAGGCTAGGTGAGGATGATATGGGTTAACAAAGAACATGGGCTAAACAAGGCTCAACGGGGTTAAAATTTACAACATATACGAAATATGGGAAGTAAGGCTATTTGGCTATGGTGGCAACTACACAACTTCATCTTGATATAAGTTCTAGCATTTAGTTCTATCATGATACAATTGCATTCTAAGTAGCAACCAAGCAAGGAATAATGAGATCATGCAACAACTTTAGAAAACAAAGAATCACAGAATATAACTCTCCAAAGAAGGTAATGGCTCGAGTCTCACAGGGATGTAGCGTTATTATGAGTTCCTTCCTTCAAGCATGTTACAAAAACGAATTTTTCTTTTATGATTGCATGTGAAGTCATACATTATAGCCATAACTAAACATATACCAAGAGTAAATCAAACTTTCATCCATGTTTATAACTCTTTTTAACAGTCATGCAATTACAAACCAAATCCTCATCATAACGTTGGAAGGTTCCCTAAGACACAAAAACAACTCAAAACACTCTTTTTAGGCTTTTCAAAAAATGTTTTTCAAATTTTTATGTGATTTTCGGAGTTATAAAACAAAACACACTAAAACACTCTAAAATAATTTAAAAACACCTTAAAACAGCAAGGAACAACATTTGAAGTTATGGGTGATAAAATCCCACGAATTTGTATTAACAACATTAGTTACCCCCCCACACTTAAATCAAACATTGTCCTCAATGTTTTAAGCATAGATTCACACAAAACATAAGTAAACACACAAAAAGCACTTAAACATACTAAACATGGCATAATGTAATTAACAAAGAGAAGAGTTTAGAGACGCAAATCTGGTTATAGAGTGTAAATTCCATCTTCTCCTTGGTAATTGCATTGAGGCTTTGATCTTTGTGATTCCACAGGCTTACTCTTGAACTGGTTTCCGCCCATCGTTGATTTTCCTTTGTGCTACTTCTTGAACTGGGCAGAAGGTTGGTTCTTTTGGTCTCCCCCGAAGGTCTGAGCTTATCCCTTTTATCTGTTTCTTTGTTCAATCTGTGCAGGAGTGGTCCCTTCTCTGGAAGTGTATCAACCGTTGAAGATGACTACTCGAGAGCAACGCTAGGTAAGCAATCAGGAATAGGTTCCAGGCAGTTGGCTCCAGATCGGAAGACTGACTCCAAGTGCCGGCTGATTGCTTCTTTTACTTTGCCATGCGAGTAAGAACAAGGACAAAGAAAAAGACAGGGAAAGAGCATGATATGAGATACTTTTGCTTTTGACCTTGATGATATGAGATACCTTTGCTTTTGAAGAAGCGGTGAATGAATCAGCACATGTATTTGTTGTGCTGTTTCCTCCTGGGTCATCTGTACTCCAGGCATCTGGTATCATCTTGGGGGAAGAAGAAAGAATTGAGTATTTCGAAAGGCTTTGCTGGGAGTGTGCCCTCAGAGGTGAGGGAGAGTTGGGCATTTTCTTCAGGTTTGCCCTGCCATAAAAGACGAAGGTCGACATATATAGAGATAATATCAAGTGGTGGTACTTTTTACCCTTGTCGACAAACGTTTTGATCCCGCAAATCCGGCTTTTTGAAATAGTGGCGCCTCTTCGATCTTTGAAGACGCCTCTTCGATTTCTGAGCAGGCGCCCCTTCGATTTCTGAATGACGCCCCTTCGATTTCTGAACGACACGTGGTAGTGCAGATGCGGCTCCTTTTGACAAAGCTGCACACGTTTTCTGAAAAGCAGAGAAAGCGTCGCCGAACTTTGCGCTTGTCGGCTAAAGAGGTGTAGTTGCGATGATGGCCTCCACGTGCGTCTTCTGAAAAGCCGAGAAAACGTCGCCTAAATTATGCCGAAAATTCCGGCTTTTTGAATCAGTGGACGCGTCGCCTTGGCTTCTTATTGAGGTATCGATCACCGCCACAAACACACTCTGAAGATTTCCCATTCTTGAAAATCGTCTCCGACCCTTCGAAATTTAACTCCATCCACCCATTCTCTTTGAACACTTTTGAAAAAAATGGCAAACTCATCGAACCTTAGCTTAGATTTGAGTCTCAGCAGCGATCCGGTTGCGCCCCGTCAAGGTAATGTATGGCGTCCTTCTTTTTTATCTTCTAATGGTCCTCTTTCAGGTGAAGACTCTGTGATGCAGGACGCCAAAACAGCTACAATAGTAGCTAGGAACCTCCTCACTCCAAAAGATAGTAGGCTGCTGTCAGGACGGTCCGATGAGTTGGCCATTCAAGAGTCCCTCGCACTTAGTGTTCAGTGTGCGAGCTCTGTGTCCAACATGGGCCTACGCCTGCTTGCTCGGTCCCGCCAAGTGGAATCGTTGATGGCAGAGGTGGAAAGTCTTAAGCAGGAAATTAAACAGCTTAAGTACGAGAATAGAAGTTTGCATGTGCTTGCAAATAACTATTCGGCGGGCATGAAGAGGAAGCTTGATGAGCTGCAAGAATCTGAGGGTCGAATTCACAATGACCGTCAAAGGCTTGCGTCTTATCTCCAGAGGCACCTTTTTCCTGGGTCATCCAGCGCTTGGCCAAGCATTGAGGCCTGGAATGCTCTAGCTCCGATGCCTCCCGCTCCGATGGCTTCCGCTCCGATGCCTCCCGCTTCTATGCCTCCCGCTTCTGCGCCTTCCGCTTCTGCGCCTCGTAGTGGGGCTTCACACAAACAACCTTTGTGAAGCTCCACCTTTCTCCATGTTTAGTATCTTTCTTTCTTTTTTTTTTTTTTTTTATTTATTTATTTTTTTTTATTTACATAAATAAAATCAAACGGCATGGAATTTATCTTTGAATGGGCGGTGATACTTGAAATGATCCGGTAATAGTTTAAATTCCAGATTGGGTGCCTGAATCATTAACCA